>NC_056747.1:803482770-803632770 GCF_019279795.1 Protopterus annectens | reverse complement strand
TATTGTACTCTATATTATGGATAGGTATGTCTCAATATCCCTTCATTTACTTCACAGCTGCAGGTGTCCGTGCTGAGAATCAGCAAGCCTATGCAGATAGGCTGCGCCACCAGGCAGGTTAATAATTATTCTGCATGTGTTGTCATATAAAAGAAGTGAGAGAGCCTGAAAGAGTGTTGTAACCCATTAATAAAGGTATAATATGTCTTGAATAAAGACCTCTGCATGCACTGATATATCAAATAAATGAGAGAGCCACTAGAAAAGTATGTAATGTAATTAATAAAGGTATAATTCCTGGAGTGTGTCAGTGTCACTTTCTTCAATATGTTGTTGTACCCTTGCATTATAGAAATAGTACTGATGTATTAAGCACAGTCAACCCACACATGGGTAGGTCATTATAAAGTGGATGAAGGGAGTGCCAGTAGCTGTTAAGCATATATGCAGCCCTCAACTGTCGGTTCATGGCCGGCATGTACAGGTTAATCTGGCACATGAGTAGCTTGTTATTGTGTTCCCTAGAAATGCCAGTGTGCTGCTAGAAATGTAGGGGACTGTTAACATATACCTGATAATGTCACCTGAACACATCCAGATATGTAGATATATAAATATAAATGAAATATTGAAATATATAAATATGTAGCATTAACATCTGCATCCAGGACAGTTTGCATGTCAGATACAGGTCAGGTACATCAAGAACTAGCAAAACCCATTTCACAACTTAACGGACAATGCCTAGTGTAATAATACATGTAGGGGATATATAACTGCAGTCAATAGGAATGTAGTGTAAACTGTAAGTATATATAAGTTGTTAATGGAGATATCTTTTTACACCCTACTGTATGTGCATAAACAATGCAATTCCACACCTCAATGGGTATGTCTAATCTCATAACATTTGTTGGGACACATCCTACTGGTTTATAAATATCTGCATTTACTTTGATTCATGTGCCCTGTTCACATACCACAATCTTGGTGGCATGTTGCCACCAATCAATCCTGCATGCTGACGGAATATCCACTGTTATTCTATATATGCATGTGTTATGCTTGCTGTTCAACTGTTGGAACTCTGGTGTGTTGGGTTAATGGGAATACTACTGTATGCTGTTACAACTAAATTGGAATGCTGTTGGCTATTACTAACCCATATTGTCATTAAATCCTTATAAACATAGAGCGTATGGGAAGACCGGTCCCAGCGGACCCACCTGTCCCACCTCAGCTGGCGATGGCACCTGGCACCAGCAGGTCCGGTACCCAACCCGGGACCTCCTCCTCCATTGGTCCTGTGCCACCTTCGGGTGGAAGCACTGCAGGTGATGGGGCTCATCCCCCTATGCAAGCGTGACCGGAGGAGGGCCACCTATCACCCTCTGAATGGTCCAAGCTGTGATGCGTAGGGAGATCGAGCGTTCAGTCGCTGATCCTCTATGCCAGCTCGAGGCAAGAGTGGCGTGAATCATGGGTGAGCCTGCCCTTCCTACGCAGCCCCCAGCACAGCCACCCTCCGGGCTGTGAAGGTGCAATGGTGACTGCCCATGAGTAGGGATCTCAGGTCCACTGTTGCCATCTGTGGGCTCATGGGCTTGCGATTTTCAAACATCCTTCCTCGTCAATGGTATTCACCCACCCCATGTGTCATATTCCGCCCCTGTATGCGTCTTGTTTGTCTTGTCTGTTTACCTCCCCAACCTACCTCCCAAAATATACCTACTTCCCCTACCCCACATTCCACTATCACCTGAAAAAAAAAGGGCAATCTGCTCCCACAAAAAAATTATGCCCCATACATAGTTGCCCATTTTGCACACATGTCCGCTGGACACAAACTGAAATTTAATTGGCAGTACAACATACTTCATTGTCCTCACCCCTCTCTTAGGGGTGGAAGGTTTCACATTTCCCTCCAAATTACTAGTATATGCACAGCTGTTGCTGTTAAAGAAATGGGCAGCTATGGACCTTCCCTACACCTGTCCTGCACATCCCGAGCTGTTTTCCCTACTGTCTTTCCCTCTTTGCGCCCCTTTTTCACCACTTTCCTATCTCCCCATTTTCTTTTCTTTCAAAGAAATGAGTGCGGGGTTAGCGGGAGTAAGCACTTTTAAGCAGTAGTTAGCGGGTTTGCGCTTGTGTGCACTTAGCTAAGTATTGCTAAGCATCGTGCAAACCCACTTACAACTGCTTAAAAGTGCCTTAGTCACCCTGCATGTGAGGGGCCTTGTTCTGCTCAGCAGCAAAATAAAACACCAATGTCAGTCTCGAACCCCAGACCTTGGACACACTAGACTGCATGAAGTACCACTAAGCCACAGTAGATATACAGCAGGTTGTTGTTGAAATATATATATCATGCATCAGAATGAGTGAATGTAAAGGTAACATAGGAATGCCATAACACAAAACCTGTTCTGTGGAACTTTACCAGCAGTTGTGGAATTGCATTACATGACTGTGATAACAGAACCAGCCATTTTAGCAGTAAATAATGTTACAGCAGCACTTTACAACCCCCACACAGTAGCATAGCAGGACAATCCCCACCCAAATGTACAAAATACCTGTGTGTTCAAGGTCCAGCAAGGATGTAGGTAGGCATACTCAGTACTAGAATTGTCCAGTTTTCATGAGCATCCTGTGTTAATGTCAACAAAAAAACCCCACAAACTGTGCAGAAGTGAGTACATTATATCCACAGTATAGCAGTTCACAAACAGTTCATGTGCCAAATGAAAACATCTCAATAACTACGTATGTATGACAGCTAATTGTATTAGTAGAAAAGAAACTACATACTCCCATGTATCTTGTGTTAGCATTTGTAGGGGTGAGTACAATTCTACACTGACAACTGTGTACTGGAAGTGGCAACATTCAGGTCTGAGTACAACATTCAAATCACTGGCTACACCCCTAGCATCAGATACAAGAAGTACACCAACCTTCCGACTTACACACCGGTGTCCACAGCAAACAAGCATGGTCCCCACTTTGGAAAGCTGAAAGGGCTATGCCTACCTGACCTAGCAATTTATAGCATTTGGTTGCTATGACAGTGAGTACTGCAAGTACCACACAGCAGGCTGCATGCAATTGGCAAATGGTGGCCAACAACTGGTACAGAGGCCATCACATGCACATGTGCAGATACCTATAAAAGCAGGCTTCACTAGATGTCCACACATGCAATCATTTCATTGCAGGTACGGAGAGAGAGAGAGAGAGAGAGAGCGCGTTACAGAGCAACACACAGAGACACAGCAACAGCAACAGGAAACAAAAAAGATATAAAAGAAAATATATTGGAAAAAATATATAATGAAAAAAGATATATATACTGAAAAAAAATATCTTGGAAAAAAAATATATTGAAAAAATATATATATTGAAAAAAACAATATATTGCAAAAAATATATATTAAAAAAAATATATTGAAAAAATAATATATTGAAAAAATATATATATTTTGAAAAAAAATAAGATATAAACAAAGCAAAGTGTACAAAACACACGGAACTGACTACTACAAACACATACAAAGGACAGGTATGTAACAGATATGTATTTACTGGCATGTAGTAGATGTTTTTGAAGAGTACTCTACATAATTTGAATCATCCATATGTGGCAGCAGTACGTATCTATGCACAGATGCCCTGCATAACTACTGCCATGGAGAAATCAGTGTGTAGCTGTGTGCAGTGGGATATGACTGTGACATATGTAGTTCAGCATTAAATGTCAAACATCTGATCCACGTTATCTGTGTTCTGTACAGTAGTGTGTACAATGTCTGTTTGGGGGAGTAGCGAATACAGTTATGTAAACATGGATGTGACAGAGTAACAAATGCATGATAGTCATATTAACGTGTAGCTTAGCATTGGCAACATCTATACCAGGCTAGTATGCTAATTTAGCATTTGCAGCTATATATACACCCTCTAATATTACTGTGTGCTCACATGTGACACCTGTTCATGTTGCAGCAAAGCCCAACAGGTCAGCCGTGAGGTACATGGACTTACAACAGTGTGATCCTTGTGTGTGTATGGCACACACATACGGAGAGATCTGTCTGTCAGATATATTAGAATCTGTACATGTGCATAGAGCAAGGGACATACTGCAACTGTTTGTGAAAGGTGGATATATATATATGTTGTTGAAGGTTGTTATGTGCATATTTCTATGTAGGTTGTAGTGTGTGGCAAACCAGATGGCATACAGTGCTGGTATATGACATGTGGTGGTTAAACGCTGTGGGAATAATTCGTCAGGTTTGCAGTGTTGCAGCCAGTGAGGCCTGCTAAAGCTACATGGGCTGAGAACACCTTCAATGCATTCCGCACAACACTGTGCAGTATTATGACATAACTGTATACCTCACAACCTTCTCATACTTGATATTCCCACCATGAAAGGTGGACTGTATATGTGCCTATATGTATATCTATATGTACACCAATGGATATATATATATATATATATATATATATATATATATATATATATATATATATATATATGAGAATAAGAGAGAGAGACAGGGTCATATTTACTGCAACAGATGCCTGGTGACAAAGCCATGGACTCAAGCTCAATGTTGACACTGCATTGGCATCCCTCCTTGCAAAAACTCAGTACCCATTAACTACCACATAGGTGGTACTGTACTTAACACCGAAGGTGTGATAAGAGACCATGGGACAAAGGTGGACAGTAGTCTCCCCTTTGATAGTCACAGTGCCACACTGGTCATGTAATCTGTCTACGTGGCCCACATCACAAAAGGTGTGTCATCCAGGGAAATATAGGTCAGTGTTCCCCTCTACTCCACACACATAAAACCCATTATAGAGTACAATGCCCCATGTAGTATGTACCTCACAAGACATCTACAACTGGAAAGGACACAGACATACCTCACAAAGAGTAATATCGGCCTCAAACAGATGCCCTATGCAGACTGTCTCACAAAACCACAGCTAGACTGTGTTGCATACCACCTACCCAGAGGTGACCTCTGCCTAACATGCAAAGCTATGTGAAACCCAGAGCTGTTGGACATGCTCCACATAAACAGATCACAATCCCTATGAGCTACACGCTCTAGGGACCTAAACCTTGTCACCTCAAACAGCACATGCTGGAGGGATAGATCCCTATCTCAGAGACATCCCATACTCTGGAACAAACCACCTATCAATAGCAAACAAAGCTCCTAATTAGCAGTCATCATATATAATCCTGATGATTGTATGGGAGATAGTAAATACACCCCGGGAATCACCTCTGTGGCTCTGCTTGACAGGGCCACGTGAAATGAAATTACCTGTGTGTCAAAGGCTGGGGTAGCGTATGGATAGACATCTATAGGTCCTAGGGCCAGTAGCCTATAACCTACCTATGAACCGATACACACCCACATGTACTTGTTGCAATAATTGCTATGTGAGGTTGACTGAGTGTGATGGTGAATGTGTGAGAGTTCTGTATATGTGTGATAGCTAAGTGGGAAACTGTTTCTGTCATGGTATTATGTGTCCTAGTTGTGATCCCAGCAAAAGATGTGTATGCTATTGCTAGGCAGAAAAAGCAGTATGCCAGACAGTCTGACGTAGTCTGTTGGTGTCAACTGGGGTGTCCCATTGTACGCTACAGCAGTACATGTATGCTTATTGAGTGTTACTGCTGGTGAATCCAACCCCTGCATGAACTGTAGTACTACCTGAAGCTGTATGCCTAAACAGCACAGTATGGAGTATATCCACGTGTCTTGGAACCACTGTTTTGTTTGTTCCCCATAGTTCTCACAGATGACATACTTCAGCCACAAGGTCTTGTAACTACTGACACACAGTACTGTATGGTACACAGATAAAGGTCATGTGGGTTGCCATACCTTTGTGTCTGGTATGTATGTCTGATGTGTGTGTGTGTGTGTGTGTGAATGCCTGTGCCATGGCCTCGGTCATATGTGTGTTACAGGATATAGGTGTGTATCTAGCAACATGTATAGTGTCTAGTACAGCAGTATGCCACCTATATTAACGAATAAGCACATATGTTAGGCAGGGATTTGCATCAATGACTAGTGTGGTATACTGGTAATGCTGTAACTGGACTTTACAATCATTGCAATGGATTACATGTTACGTTATGCATTAGCTTGATATATACCCCCTGTAGCTAGGTGGTGCATTGTGTCGCATACAGTGTGCCATGTACTGTTGTATAGTCTTACATACTGGTTTATCTTTGTTGCTGTGCAAAACATGGTTTGATATATAGTGTGTGCCAGGCACTGTCAGGCAGTTGTGGGTTGAGCACTGATATGTGGTATTGAAAGTGTGTATCCTTTGACAGTCAATAGGTTGCTATATATGGCAGTTAATTGATATCTGTACTTTAGAATGTTAAGTGTTCCACTTGACTTGCTCACACATATTGTTTCATTGTCTTCCAGGGTCATGGCCCACCATTGTAATCCCTCATATAGCCCAGCAGAGGAGGAAGTGATTACAGCCACCATGGTTCAGCACTATACCCTGATGTTCTCATGAACCAGCCAGGACCAGCATGAGCGGACTGCACTGTGGCAAGATCTTGTCCGTACCGTAAATAACATAGGCATGCATAACCGGACATATGAGCAGGTACGCCATCACTGCAGTGATTTAGACATGTCTGGTAGCATGCGTCTGATATCCGTAGACAACAGCTTGCCACAGGTGGTGGGGTAGCCATCCATTCCCCTCTCACCAGAGTGGAGCAGCTGCTCCTGAGCCAGGTGGCTCCTGGCCAACAACAACTAACATGCATCATCATGGAGGCCGGAGCCACTCAGCAAGTTGACATGGAGAGTGCAGGTAACATGGCATAGCTGTACACTACTGTTACCTCTACTGGTAGATCATGCTTATGTGAGATGTGTACTGTGTAGTTACAGGATGTGGTGCCTAGTGTTGTGCAATAATAATAATTAGGAATATAATCTGCAGGCCTGTGACTGTCAACAGTCATACTACTGTAAGATTGCAAACACACAGTAGCAATGCCACAGTTGTTGCCATTGACAAACTGTCTCATATCCTTGTAGGTCCCTCTGGTGTGACAGCAAGGAAGCAGACCCATGCTGATGAGTGTGTTCTACATTTAATATTGCTAATTAAATGTGCATGTCATAGGTGAGGTGTAGGCCATGTACACGTCACACACCAGCGCATAATGCATGCTGTGCATATTTGCTGTGAGACTATGCACATCTCAGTAACTTGTGTAGCTGCCTCAAACACATGCAATACACAGAGCATCCCACACAATTGTGGAAACACTGTAGTGGACGTTGGATAGGCAGAGTCGATACACATGCACACAACTGTGCCATACGCAGTACACGTTAGCATGCTACACATGGCGTATTCAGACACCCGCTGTAAGGTCACACTTCAATATCCCAAATGTCATCCACACAGCACACATAATACACCTGAGGGGTAGAGGTCTCTCATGTGGCTGGTTCTTCAACACATAACACATTCATGTTAGGCAATGCCCCTTATTGGGCACCTTACAAACCCATGTAACAACTGGCCATGAAATGGTGAATGTAGCCATGGTACTGCAGTTCAGGTACAGCATGCTATGTGCCAGTCTGGCACACATTAGTAGCCTTGAGTGACCACATGATGCTGCATGATGACGTCTCATGGTACTACACCCCATCCAGTTACAGTGGCCACAGTACTACACATATCATTAATTGCTATGCACCTCAATGTTGTGTGTGTGCAAACATATGCACCTATACACAATATGCATAGCAATCACCATTTGTACAAAGTGACACAAATATGTCTTGTAATGCTACAGAGTGTATAGGTCACATGACACACATTGTGTATGTGTGATGTTTAATGTTGCAGTTGTGTGGTAGCATGCCATGTCATGTCTGGCACTGGCATGTCCACAATATGTCCTACACTCACCATAACCACTGGACAATGGCTATGTTGAGCAATGGTATTCCATCAGGTATACATGCACCACTCATCCTGTGTGTATACATAGCATGCATGTGCTAAACCTGTGTCCACAATTATCTGCTAAAGACACAGATGCTCTAATCAGAAATGGATATCTATGTGACAGACTTATACACATTCAGCCATGGTATGTGTACCTGTGAGTGACATTGCAGAGTTTTTAATACTTGCACAGCAATGTTGTGTCCATGTACACATTGCATTCCAGGGTGAGGCCAATCACTGAACAAAACACACATGCATCAAAGCCATGTACATTGTTATTAGCAAGGGCTGTCTACACTCGCACTGCATGCTGTTGAGCAACACACGTCCTGCATGCTGTCACGTTTGATATAAATGTTTGGCTTGTGATACTGTACCCCACCATCACACGCTATTGAGTATGTTCTGGATTGCTGGTGGTGTGTGTGTGTGTCTGTTTTAGTGAGGAGTGTATTTGTGTGCATATGTGCATGTTTACATGTGTGCCGACATCATGTACAGGTCGTAAAGTGCATTTCCTGTCTTCCTCTCACAGGTGCTGATTTTGGGCTGGTTCACTGCAGCAGGGAAACTAATGTCACTGAGCATAATAGTGATAATGATGATAGGTGTGTTGAGGCACAGGCATGTTTGCCAGGGTCTGTCGTCGGGCCAACAATCGACAGTACACAAGTGTCCACCCCATCCATGCACACAGTTATTCTGCCAATACATCCATCACCAATGCCCTTAGTTGAGGGACAGCGGACAGCCGGCATTGACCAGGACAGTGTGGTATCTATGGCACATGCATCCCGACACAGCAGCCATACCCAGATGTCTGGAAGGGTACCACATAAGCAGATGTCCAGGGCTTCTCGTCAGAGCACTGCTGCTCATCATGGCACTGGCAGATGTGCCACAGGTCTTACAACCTCACGCATGTTCCAGGTTGTCATGGTGGCACAGGCACGTATGGAACGGTACACCAGACAGGGACCAAGTGCACAGAGGGCACATACCACCGTAATTGACCTAGCAGGTACCATCCGTCATTACACCGTCACTGATAGACATTGGGGTGAGACATTAGATGTCCTCCACAATGTCATGTCCATGTGTCAGGACAGTGCAGGACGGTTGAGTCATCGACGTGGACGTATGCCAGCAACATCAGCAGCTGGCAGTCGCCGCAGACGTCCCTCAAGTCACAGCCACTGCCGTAGTGCCAGTACCAGCCCCAGCAATGTTGGGGGTGGGCTGTCCATAGACCGTCCTAGAAGACCACGTGCACGTGGCTCTGGACAGTCCCAGCAGGGACCTGGGTCCAGTGTACATCCATCTACCTCTAGGGATAGTACCCAGTCAGGCTTAGTACCTGATAGTGTCAGTAGCACCCCTGCCAGGCACAGGTACCATATCCGTGGCCAGAGACTGTGATCGGTAAAGCCTGGCAGGTACAGTCTGTGGCTGTCCCACAAATACCCATATATGGCAGCCACATGGTGGAACTGTGTGCATGCAGACACACACACACACAAACAAGACACCTAGGGCTACCACATACCCGCACACATTACATCAACATTGGCCCATAGCAGTACTCTTGGCCCTCACACACACACATGTTGATTGTATGGCTCACTGTAGGCCTCTGGCAAACCAACAACACACCCTGTGCATATGATGAAACCTGTGCCACCTCCTGTCATCTGTAACATCGATGCAGGAACAGGTTATCATGGTGCTGATGCACAGGGTGACTTTATAGCAGTATAGCAATGTTAGCATGTTGTCAGCAGTAGAGTGTAATGATATGCTTGAAGGTGTAGCTGAGCAGGCATGATGCATTTAAGCTATGATTGTCAATGTAGTAATGTTTACACCAGGGTTAGTTCCAATAGTGTATTGTCAGCCCACATGCCACTTGGCTGATGTGTGTAGTATTGGCAGCATGTGTTAGAGAGTGGACAGTATGTGTGGGATGTGTATGGCACAGATTTGCAGGTGTACATTTGTGAACATGGTGGAGGTGCACTGTCTGCATGTACGTGCATAGTGGACACATGGGCAGGGTGACATGCCCTGTATTACACAGTAACATTCCACAGTCTCGATTGGTGGCCAGTATGCATTGTACTACACACACTTCGGTACTTGACTACACATGTGTGTATGACATGGTTTGACACTGTGCTGTGGGTGATACTGTTACTATCTGTCATTGTTTTGCATTCTGGTAGTATACATAACTTCAACAGCCTGACCATAACCAATCGTTAGATGATGTCTTGACAACTGATACACAGATGTAGGACACACAGTAACATTTGGATCCTTCAGGTACTATACTATGCCAGTAACCAGTGGTATTCACCTGCACCCAATACGGAGACCACTCCTGTTTGGCATATAGCTCTCTTAGGTACAAGCAATCACAGTAGGGATATGTCCATCCACGTCTGGTAATGCATGCTGTGGCCTATAATGCATTCTCCAGATGACACACACATCCTCCACAAGGGTATCACACAGACAGATCCCTGTTGTCAAACCCATGCTGTAAAGCTATAAGCCAACCAAAGCATAGTCATCCACCTTTATGGAACATAGTATCCCCCACAGTACCACATAGGTAGTAGCCACCAACATGAAGAACAGGTACCGATGTGTGCATGCAACCAAGTGGTACGTCATCTCTCCTTTGATAATCACATTTCCAAAGGTATGTTTAAATCCCTCGGTGGATCACATAAGCAATAAGGGGTCTGCATGCATATCCACAAAGGTTGTTGTACACCTATAATGAATAGCCATCATTGATAGACCTTGCTGCGTTTGAACAGGTCTGACATATACCTCGGCCATAAACCCTCACTCACACAATTCTATAAAAACCGTAATGAGTGTGTGCGACACAGTTGACCTAGGCCAGTGATCATTGCAGTGGCTGGCCTTGTCACAAGCATAGAGATGTGACCTAAGGTCTGGAAAGCAGCAGCACACTCTTGAAAAGATGACAGATGTGTTCTTGGAGAATACAGGTTTCCCATACATGCAATAATTGAGGTCACATGTACGTATATGTATTTGCCACACAGCTACCTCACATGTGCAATGCACATACTGGTGTCATACTGATATGTCATACAGTAGTGAAAGCAAAACCCACAACCCATTGACCAACAGTGTTACACACACAGAGCAGACACACACACACACACACACACACACACACACACACACACACACACACACACACACACACACACACACACACACACTCACCAACTGCAGGATTCACACCCCTACCCAACTACTTCATGATACTAGAGGAGTATGTATTAACACGACACGCTATACACATTACTGTGAGTTCTCTTTTCCACAGGTATATTTGTAGGATGGTGACATCATCAGACCTGACAAAGATTAGTATACCACTTTTAAGGTGTTTGAGTACTCTCCAAAAAGGTTGCTCCTCTCCAAGGAGATCACACACAAATGCAGGATTCAAACCCCTACCTAACTGGTTTATGATACTACAGGAGTACGCATTTACACAACGCGCTATACACATTACTGTGAGTTCTCTTTTCCACAGGTATATTTGTAGGATGGTGACATCATCAGACCTGACAAAGATTAGTATACCACTTTTAAGGTGTTTGAGTACTCTCCAAAAAGGTTGCACCTCTCCAAGGAGATCACACACACACACACACTTGTCAAGTGCAGGATTCAAACCCCTACGTAACTGGTTTATGATACTACAGGAGTATGCATTTACACGACACGCTATACACATTACTGTGAGTTCTCTTTTCCACAGGTATATTTGTAGGATGGTGACATCATCAGACTAGACAAAGTGGGTTACATTAGGTGACATTGGGTGGGCTACATAAAAGAAATGTCTAAACACTTTGCCCATGTGATCATCAAAGGAGAGTTTACTATCTAACTGTGTCCCCAGGGCCTTCATGACTTTCTCCATACATACTGGAGTACCACCTATGTGGTAATTTGTTTGCACTTTGTTTTAGCCAAAGTGGATGACTATGCATTCTTTGGCATTCTTCTTGGGGCATTGTTTTGACACCAGGTATCTGTCTATGTAAGCCCCTTCTGGAGGATGTGTGTGTCAGCCATAAAGTCGATTATGGACCAGAGTCAGCAGTCATCTGCAAACCTGTTCAGCCATACTCCTTCCATGCTTGCCTGTACCTCTGAGCAGTGTCTACTGAACAGGTGGGGTCCCAGGACCAAGACCTGTAGGATGCCACTTGTGACTGTCTTAAGAGTCGGACATGGCACCCGCAACTCTGAACATGTGTGTTTGATCTGTGAGCCACTTGGCCACACATCCTGTGACATAGCTGTTAATGTTCAGGCTGGTAAGCTTGTCCATGATGACAACAGTGGGGAATGGTGTAAAAAGTCCTTAGTGAGGTCCAGGTGGGCTGTGTGGACTACTTTCACCTCCATCTATGTCCTTGGTAACTGTTTGAAGTCAGTCAACTATGTTTAGGAGGCAGGATCTGCCTTTAACAAGCCGAGGTTGTGTAGAGTCCAGTGTCTGGAGGTCCCCAGTGTCTCTGTTTATGGGTTCCATGACAATTTGCTCAATAGCTTTGTAGACCAGGCTGAGTAGACATATAGGGCCATGGTTTCCAGGTTCTGTTGTGGCACCTCCTTTGTGGAACTGGATGACTGTTAGTGTATGCCATTCCCTAGGTACATACCCTGTGGCACGACTGAGTCTGGGCAGTGAATGTAGGTGAGGGTGTAGTCCCTTTTGGGTCTAGTGTAAGACGCAGCCTGGGACACCATCCAGTCCCACTGATGCTGTGTTCTTTGCTTTGGAGAGGGCTGTCTTTACCTGCATATCCATGACGTCTGGGGCTCTGCATCCTTCTGTGATGGACACAGGCCCTTTTGGGAGTGATGGGGGGAAGTTTACACTGAACTTGTCCCCCAGGATGTGGGCAATGAAAGTTGGTTCAGTGTATTCCTTGCCATTTGTCAGTAGCTGACAGCATATTTGGAAGTTGACACCTACATGTCTGGTATAGCTACCACAGGCTTTGTGGTTGTTATTCTTACATTCCTTGGCTATTTGTCTTTTGAAAGTGTCCTTGAATTATTTTATGAGCGATCATTGCTTCTTCCTAATAATGATCAGTGATGCCTTTCCTTTAGTGAAGTTGGCTCTATCAGGTGTTAGTTTCCGTCTTCTGTTGTCTAGCTTATTTATGGGCAACGACCACCAGATTGTTTTCTTATTTTTGGAGGAGTGCATCTTGGTTTTATTTGTGATGTCTCGATCCATGCATCCCTGTAGATGCTCATAGGATGCACTTGTAACTGATTCGGCAGCTTGTATACCATTATCCTATAGCAAGAGGGCTTTGGAATGTTCCACTTTTGTCTTGGGACGTGTGCAGTTTGCTTTTGAAAATGTCTTTATGGTGGTTTCATTGACTGGGTGGGGGGGCGGGATGTGGATGTCCAATGTGATTACTTTATGATCTAATATTACCAGCGAGGGTTTTATCTCTGTTGTGGAACACTGGTACCCCATGTTGGTGATGATCATGTCCAGTATGGTGTCACCTCTAGTGGGCATGGTGACCAGCTGTTCCAGGGTGTTAGAGCTTTTAAACTCTAGGAAACATTGGGCAAAGGACATTGTACACAAGTAATTCTCCCACTTAATGTTTGGGTAGTTGTAATCACCTCATATAAATGGTGTTTGATAGGACCTTTATATTTTCTACTGTTCTCAGGAATACTGAGTGAGGTTCCTGTGACAAGGTAGGTGATCTGTAGCAGGCTACAATCTGATGAGCAGCTTTGCCCAATGTTAGTTGCACTTGCATGGTCTCCAAGGCCTAATGCTGTGCCACTAACCTGAAGGTGTGGGTATCCATAAGGTAAATGGGTACACCCCTTCCTTTTGTATTTCACTCGTGGTTTTGGATCCGAAGGTCAGAGGGATTGTGAGTGTTTTACGTGGAGCATGTCCAACAGCTCTGCGTTTGATATAGCTTTGTATGTTAGGTAGTGAACACATCTGAGTAGGTGATATGCAAGGGAGTACAACAGATGTAGCATTTTGAGATGGTCTGTGTATGGCATGTATTTCAGGCTGCTAATGCTCTTTGTGAGGTATTGCTGCAGGCTTTCCAGTTGTTGTAGTTGTCTTGTGAGGTACATAGCAAAAGTAGCATTGTACTCTATTATAGCTCTAGTGAGTGATGAGTAGTGGGGAACAATGTCCTCTTCTATTCTGAATGAGACACATTTTGTGATGAGGTGTGCCACATAGCAGGGTTTCCTGACTACTGTGGGGATGTGATTATCACAGGTGTGTCCAGTGTCCACCTGTGACCCAAGGACTCTTGTCACACTTTCAGTGTTCAGTATACTACTGCCTATGTTGTAATTCTTGGCTACAGAGTTTTTAACAAAGGGGATGACAGTGCACCTTTTGGCATTGAGCTAGAGCCCATGGCTTTGACAACAGCCATCTGTCAGTGAGGCCCTTTTGTAGGATGTCCACATCTTTAGTGTTTACAATTATGGCTCCTAGTTTGCAGTCCTCTGGAAACTTCAGTAGCCACAGACCTTCCATGTTAAAGTTTACTTCAGGGAAGTAGATACTAAACAGGACAAGACACAGGACTGGACCTTGTGGTACTGCACTCATCACTGGTCCAAAATCATACTTGGAGTCTGCTACTTTCACAGTGTGTGTTCTGTCAGTAAGCCTGTTGGCAACCCATCTTGTGACATAGCAATTTATACCTAGTTTAGTGGGTTTATCTATATTTCCAGAGTGTGGGGTGGTGTAAGCCATGGCAGGATCAACATAGGCTGTGTGAACCACCTTACGCTTGTCGACGGTTCTGTTGACTGCTTCAATGTCATCTATCGGGTTTAGGTGACATGCATTTTACAAACCAACATGGTTGTGGGTCCAGGGTTTGGGGATTACAAATGTAATTTTTTATATGTTGTATGATGATACATTCCATGGCCTTGAAGAGCGGGCTCGTCAGGCTAATGGGACGCTAGTTCCTGGGGTCCGTGGTGTCTCCACCCTTGTGTAGTGGGATAACCGTCACTGTGCACCATTCAACAGGCACAAAACATGAGGTGAGGCTATGACTGCACATGGTACGTCAATGTGGTGCCTGTTCGTTCTGTGGTTTGTGTGGAACACAGCCTGTGAAGTTATCTGGTCCCATGGCTGCTGTGATACTGGCTTTGGAGAGTGTTTTTTACCTGTGTAGCCGTGATGACAGCAACTTTGCAGTCTTCCATTATAGAGATGTGCTCTTTCATGGGTGAGAGGGGGGTACAGTTAACACTGATCCTATCTGCCAGGATGTTGGCAATATCAGTTGGGTCTGTATATTTAGTGCCATTGAGCTGCAACTCAGAACAGATCTGAGTGTAGCCATGACATGGACCTGTCTGTTGGGCAGAGATCTCCTGAGTAGACAGTATGCAACAGAGTACAGACTGGGTTACGTTCAGTCTTGTTGCATGAGGCAACTGTCTGAGGCCAGTAATCCTCTTGTTAGGGTACTTCAGTGATCTTTCTGGCTGCTGAACGTGCCTAGTCAGATTCATCGCAAGTGTGTTGTGGTACTCTCTGACGGGTCTGATGACTGATGAGTACTGGGAACCTTCTTTGACCTACATGCACAGACCTTGGCAGTTTGTGTGAACACATAGCATGATTTTCTGACAACTTTGTGAATGTGTTTCTGGAAGTAGAGTTGTCTATCTACATTTGTCCATAGATCCCTTATTATCACCTCCGTATTTGGCATAAGTGTGTGAGCATGCCCAGTATGACCTTTCAGTGTGATGCTGAATGAAATCCACTACATTTGTTGGAGTGTGTGAGCATGCCCAGTATAGACATTTATACTATATGTGTATGGAAAATCAAGTTGTATTTTTACAGCAGGCCTCACCTTTGTGTCATAGATCAACAGGGATCATGCTGTGCCTGCAGGGTTTCCATGAGACACTTTGCATGGACTTATCAACATTTCTACATACAGGGGGACAGCTATTCTTTGTACATTTCTACCCAGGGGCACACTTGATTGTTACTGTGGGTGTACATACGATGAGGGTTCACTTGACACTTGTACACATTTGCTATGCCTGCACTGCTATGTACGGTACACCATTTCAGTCTGTACTGTCGCCTATCGTACTGGCTTGAGGCATACTACTGTACTACACTTCTTAGCGTCCAATGCCACATGTATTAGATTGCAACTTCATAGCCTACACAACCCACATCACACCGCCTGGCCTGATGTTCTCTGTCTGCATAGGCCTGTGGGGGAGGTTAGCCATATGTGTCTTGAAGGGCATGTCATAGCATTTCTTTGGGTTTGCATTACTGTACAACTGTCCTGCTGTGTCTGTGCTACTGAAATGCTATCATGGCTTAGTGGTTCAGTACTGTGACTATAGTGCACAGTATCCTGGGTTCGAGCCCAGTCACTGCTTTTTATTTTCATGCTGGGCAGACCAGACTGCTTAAGGGACAGTAAAGCTAATATGAGCATGTTTACCTGTCTTTGCTCAACTTTGCCCGACCTTGCCCAACATTGCTCAACATTGCCTGACATTGCGCTAGTTAGCACGGGCAATTTTGTTTACATATACCAAATATTGGTAAAAGCTGCTTAGCACTGCTTTATATTGCTTAAAATATGGCAAGCATGCCTCAGGTGGTGCTGCAGGGCTGCTTATGTCGGATGCACATACTACACTCCTATACATGTTTGGAAACAGGTAGTGTCAAGTTAGGCATCCCTTTTAGTTTATGTGCGGGTCAGAGAGAGAGGTATCATTTCCAGGGTTCCTAGTGAGCCAGTGTATGTGCTATGCATTGCCTCTTTGCCAAGGTCAAGGCATACTGGGCACGCCTCCTTCTGCCTACTGGGGCAGGCTCAGGTTGTTCCTCCTCCGAGTCACGCTGTGTCTGTGAAGGCCTTGGCAATGGTGGGGGGCTGTTTGGCCCTGCCCCATGCTGTTCCTGCTGCAGCTGTTTTCACAGGATCATATTGTGTAGCATAGCACATACCATGACAATTTGGGTACATGTAGTTGGTGAGTACTGCAAGGCTCCACCAGATGTGTCCAGGCACTGGAACCATGACTTGAGCATCCCAAACACATGCTCGATTACATTTCGTGTTTGTGCGTGTGCCTCATTATGGAGTTCTTGTTCAGGTGTGTGTGCATTTCTGATGGGTGTCATCAGCCATGGCTCCAGTGCGTATCCAGCATCCCCCACTAGGTGACCATCAGGGATGTCCCCATTGGCCAAATGTCTGGTACAGCTGCGTCAGATGCCACATATGGGAATCGTGGTAGCTTCCAGGGCAGCCAGCGCACACATTCAGTATTATGCCCTGGGCATCGCACACGACCTGGCAGTTGATGGAGGGTAAGCCCTTGCGGTTGATGTAGGCCTTACCCTGCTCACCGGCTGGTGCTTTGATATGTATGTGCGTGCAGTCAATTGCACCCACTACCTCAGGGTATTCCGCTATTTGCTGGAAGAGACGCATATTGCTGGCCAATACCTCACGGGAATTGGGGAGGTATACATGATCACTGACATGTGCTTAAATGGCATTCAGGAACTGGTGCGGTACCCTGGATGCTGAGGCCTGTGATATCCCCATCATATCACCAGCTGGTCTCTGGAAGGTACCTGTTGCTAGTATTCTTAGGCCAACACATACCTTGGTTTCTACTGGGATGGGTTCCCCTCTGTTGGTTCTGTGTGTGAGGCATGGCCTGCACAGCTCAACAATTTGCTGCAGGAGGTCTCTGTCCACTCTATAGCGCACCATCATCTCCAGCTCATGTAGCCCCTGGTAGGTTACCCTGGGTCTGTACACTCTTCTCAGTCTCCTCACTGTGGGTTGCTCAGCAGCATTCACATTGGCACCACCCTCAGCATCTTGCACATGTTGCCTTATAATAGCAATGGCAGCCCCTAAAATTTTTTTGTCTCAGTTCAGCTTTTTAAGTTTTCACTTCTCTTTGTAGACTGCAGTGTTTCTGAGAAAACATGGGGGAATGTTGTTTGCAGAGTTTTAAGTTCTGGGCTGGGCTAGTGTACTGCCTGTGTAATTGGCTGATTCTGATTGATTTCACCTGGCAGGTCTGCTAGTTCTCCTTGCTTAGCTTCCTACTACTACTTTTCCTTCCTTTTCCCTTTCTGTTTCCACAGGGGGCAGCGACACGCAAACACGGGCAGACGTGCACACACAGGCTTACACAGGCTTAGGCAGGTGCACATGCATGCACACAGGCTTAGACAGCCTTACACAGGCTTACACGGGTGCACACGGGCTTAGACGGGTTTATACGCGTGCACACAGTGCAAGCATCTTTGCAAGAAACTTTGGTGATATCCACAGTGTACACCTTTGGTTTCTGAGTTTCAGTTAAGACAACTGTAGACATGCCTCTTCCAGTCCTGAGTCACTTACAGCAAACACATGCCACTCTGCTCCAATAAGGTTACAGTCTTTGATACTTACCCCCTCATGATGTCACCTATTTTCTACTCTATTACTCCCCTAATCCTACTCTTACACTCTAGGGACATGGTTCACATGGCAGGCAAAATTGTGATTCACTATCCTTATCCTCATTTGCATAGGATTGCCTAGTAATGCTTGGTTACATCTCTCAGACTGAGCTTCCCCCCTTAGCAACCACGACTCAGTAGCCATGTTGTCTTCAGCCTACCATTCACCTGCATGGCAGATGAATATTTTTAATAAAATGCCTATTTTTGGCTTTTATTTTTTTTTTCTGTTTTTTTGGAGCGCCGCACATTTGCGCGGTACTGCGCTACGCTTAAACATCGGAGATCGGGGGGGGGGTGTATTATTTTGCAATGGATAAAAATGCCAATGGCTTTATATTTGGCCATTGGCATGCTTCCTCAACTGGATGCATCCTTTATTTGGAGCTGTCATAGCTCAGTTTTGCTATTTGCAGAACGGTACTCCGTTACCAATGGAGTACATTTCTGCAAATAACACTACTCTTACTCGGACAGGTTAGTGTTTCCTGGATTGCAAATTTACCTCATCTGCATAGCTTTCAGCAGCAAATGAGGTAATTTTCATAACATAACACTGTCCGTGCAAGGGTAGTCTTAGGAGCTCTCATGCATGCCCCTGCCGGCTGTTCCTGGATCGCCCGGCAGACATATTGGCTGTCTGGAGTCTTACTCTACTCTTAGACTCCGTGCAAGCCTTCGTGAATCCGGCCCAGAAACTTTGCCTAGAGCGAAACGAGATCTGAAGTAATGGAGAGGTGCATTCTGGGAAGGGAAGGGTGCCTGAGAGCTTGGTTGAAGGCCACGGAGCTTTGTATAAGGTTGAGGCAGACCCCAGGGATAGGATCCGACCCATACTTGAGAATAAAGGTAAGAGTGACATCATCACATGAAGTACGTTTATCCCAAATATCAGGGAATATTGAGAGGCAGGAGAGAGACTTAAGCGGCTGTAACCTGCTGTCATCAGAATATTTTTTTCTAGAGGATCTGAGACATTTTTTGATGAAGAACAGGCTAAGGAGGAAATAAAGTTTATCCTACAAAGTATGAGCCAGCAAGCAGAACAGAACTCTGCTTCTCATTCTTCTGACAGCAAGGCCTACAGAGACACGTATCCAGCGAAACATTTTCCATTGTATACAAAAATGGGTGACAGACAGAAAAAAATCACAGGAATTGAACAGACAATAAGGGGCACCTTGAACTTGAACCAGAGACTGGTGCTGTGAATGGAAATAATCAGGAAAAAGACCAGTAACACTGAAATTAGTAAATTAATGGGAGACTACAAAGCATTAAGACCAATAGGTATGGGACTACACATGTGAAATATGGCTTTACAAGAAAAAGTATCAGAGAAAGACTGGAATTTTGTTGACTTTTTTAAAGTTGTAGGTGAACTGTACAGCATGTATCCCACTTTTAGTTATTAATATTTATAAGTATAATTAAGGGAATGAGTAAAACAGTTTTTGTTCCTACAAATATTTGTATAAAATTTCAAAATGTAAATTGCCTGTTGCATTATAAAGCAGTTTTGTACAGTGTGCATTTAGGGCTATTTTAAATGTGAGGCAGGAAGGAGTCTTTTTCAGTGACTGCTGTATATGTTAAAGGCATTAAAGCAAGTAAGTACTTTTTCTAAGCTGTTTTAAATGTGAGGCAGGAAGGAGTCTTTTTCAGTGACTGCTGTATATGTTAAAGGCATTAAAGCAAGTAAGTACATTTTCTAAGCTGTTTTAAATGTGAGGAAGGAAGGAGTCTTTCAGTGACTGCTGTATATGTTAAAGGCTTTAAAGCAAGTAAGTACTTTTTCTAAGCTGTAAGGTATGCAGGCTTTAGAGTGTAACAAGATGCAAAAGGCTGGGTACAAACAAGTTAAAGTTAGTAATGAGATCTTGGGCTGCTAATTGAGGTTGGGTTGTAAGAGAGTATCAATCATATTATATGCAAAATTAAGACAATTTCCCTTGTTTGTACAATGGTTGAGCTGTACATTAATGTTGTTTGCTTAAACTATAGACATTTCTTAAGCAAATAGGCTTGAAAAATAAGACAAAATGCTAAAAGGCATGGAAATGGTCAAGTCTCTTGCATCCACAAAGTTATTAATTTTTTCCATTAGCAAATGCTCTAAGTGGGAGATGAACGATCACTTTTAACATAGGAAATCATACATTTATATAAATGAAAACAAACCATATCAAAATATGTTCAGTTGCAAATGTTATACATCATTTATAATCTATCAAATCATTGTCAGTCTTAAATTACAAAGTTCATTCAATTCCTGCCTTCTCTTAAACCTCATTCCTCCTCCAAAACATTATTCTGCATGTATTGTTTCCAGAGTTTCCATTTTCTATGTAATTTGTTCCTCCCCTTTTCCTAAAGAGCCCACGTCCAGTTGTTTTATATATGTTACTATATCCACTGCTTCTAGCACAGATGGTTTAGACTTTGATTTCCATTTTAGTAATTTCTTTTTTTGGCAGCCACCAGAATTAAACTCAAGGCCTTAGTATATCTACGTAATTCCAAATCTGTATCATAACCTCAAAAAATCATTTCCTTAGTTACACCAATTTGCTCACCCAATATTTCTGTTAGTCTAGTCTGCAGGGAATTTTTACACTCTGCCAACTCATCACACTCCCAAAAATGTTTCCAGTTGTTTCTTTCTTCTCCATCACACCACCACCATTTGCAATCTACCTGAGAAAAAAAATCTTTGGAATCTGTTTGTAATATAAAAATACCTATGAAAACACTTCAAAGCAAATAACCTACATTTGTTAGACTTTGTTGCATATTTGGGAGCCATGCATATAGCCCCCACTGTTTCTTTGTGAATTATTTATCAAATCTCGCTTCCCAATTCTTTCTAACCACCTGCTTCTCCTCTTCTTTCATGCAATATTACATATGCCCTACTAATTATCTCCTTTTAAACAGCAGCTTACGTTCTAGATTTTACTAAATATCATAATCCCTTTCTACTTTGAATTACAGTTTTATGCTTGTGCTAAGATAAGAGCCTTAAATGTATAGCTCTGAAATACCCTTTCAAATCAGGTAATCCCAAACCACCTTGTTCTGTTGGAAGGATCAACTTATCCCACTTCACTCTTGCCCTCTTCCCCTTCCCAAATAAAATCCTTCATCTCTATTAATTGCTATCCACAACTTTTTGTCTGGTTGATAAAAATATGCCTGACCTGTGTATAAAACTAATGGGACTGAAAACACTTTTGCTACTTGTATCTTGGCATCCATATCCATAAAACAGAGCTTCCAATTTCTCAGTTTTTGTATTACCCGTTGTTGAGTTGCTTCTCACATAACTTTAGCTGCAGAATAACAGAATCATTTTTAATCTATACTTCATTTTATCATGTCCCTATAAATATGAGCATTGCTGAACCAATTTGTGTGTGAATACATAGTTTATAGCTATTGCCTTTGTTTTATCTTCATTAATTTTATATCCTGAAAAGACTTGAAATGGTCTCGGAATGTTCTACAACACTGAAATGTCCTTTTCTGGTTTTGTCAGGTATAAAATAAATATCATCTGCAAATAAAGTAAATTTTTCTTGATCATCATACCAATTAGGTCCTTGAATTTCTGACTACCTTATCTTCTTTGCCAGCGGTTCTAAATATAATGCAAATAAAGTGGAAAGGGGACACCCCTACCTGGTTCCTCTGTTCAAACAAAACTTATCAGAAAGCACCACCCCCTTTAATTTTTGCCTCTGATTCCTCATCTATAATCCTCATCAATCTTCTAATTTTCATAAGGGAATGCAAATGATTCATTGTCCTACTCATATAATTCCAGCTTACACTGTCAGGAGTATAAACAAACATTTTATAATCAAGATTTAGAACTGAAACGGGCCTATATGAAGTTGGATCTGATGGGTCTTTACCCTCTTTAGGTATTAAAGCCACCACTGCTTTCTTCCAGGATGTTGGTGCTTCTCCTCCTTTAAAATACTGTTAAACAAAACATTTGAGATCTTTATTACTCGATTCCCTCCTAGCTTCCGAACTTCCATAGGAATTCCATCTATTCCTGGGGAATTTCCTGCAGATTGGGTATGCATCACCATTTTATCTCATCTCTTCCTATCTTGTTAGTAATTGAGCCTCGTTTACCTCTAACTTTAACATATTTAATTCTTCCATAAACATTTCCATTTGTACTTTTTCTTGATTTCCACATTTATCTGCTTTATATAGATTTTCATAAAACTTCCAAAAATATTTCTATTACCTCTACAAAACCTCTGGTTATTTTCCTTGTTGTAGGCTCCCTAAGCTTGGCAATAACCATTTCTGCTTTCTGTTGTCTGAGCCATTGTGCTACAAGTTTTTATGCTCTGGAGTTATTATAAAGAAAAAAAAAGTTATTTAACAGCAATCTTTCTAAACTTATCCATATTCCTTCAGTAGCCCCTTATTTTCTATTTGGTACTCTGCAATTACGTCTCTTCTTGCTCTGTGAGACTCCCCATATTCCGCAATACTTTACCCTTTGCCAGTCCCTCTAAATAATTCTTGTTACTTCTTAACCATATCTCTTTCTTTTATTTCCACCCTATTTTAAAACTCTACTTTAATTTTAACCCATTCCCTAGATATATTTTCAGAAGAAATTTCTATCTTCTGTAATAACTCCTAAATGATTTCAACTACCCATTCCTTAAATTCCTCTCTTTTTAATAGATAGGTGGGGAAGCACCAGTGTCTCATTTTTTCCACGACACTGCATTTTTAAGTTCTTATTGGTTCATGATCTGAAAGGGTTAACGGATATGCATCATAACTTTCAAATAAATGCACATGTTCCTCTGAAATATAATTTATGTCTAGCCTAGCCCAGTTTTTGTACTTTGGGGAATAGTATGTAAATTCTCTCTGAACTCCTACTACTGAATTCACATCTTTCATACCAAATATTTTCATAAATTTCTTCAAGAATCTAACATCTTTTGTTATATTTCCCTTCTAGGTCCCCCGGATACATCCTCACTATTGCAAATCCCTACCTATAAGTAATATTCCCGGCTAACAGCTGATTATTTCACCCAGAATTTTCTTAAGCTCCACTGCAGCAGTTTTAGGTGGGATGTAAATATATGCCAGCATAATCCTCTACCTTGCCAGTCATCCCGTATTATTATAAAATTTATCATTATTATTTTTTCCTCTTTTTATCACTACCAGAGCTCATCTCACAAATATAAGTACATCTCTTTTTCTCTGCCCCAGATATTCTGCTGAATACCATCCTGAAACCCTTTATTAAATTTGCATACTCAGTTCTTTCCAAATCTGTCTCCTGTAGCATACCTATTTGCACTGTGCATTTTTTCATAGAGGTCACTATTCTTCTAGTTAATGTCTGAGACCAATCACATTTAAAGATAATATGGAAAGTGCCATTATGACAAAAATATATTATCACATTTAAAGATAATATGGAAAGTGCCATTATGACAAAAATATATTATTCCCACCAGTTACGTGTAACAGTTTTTTAAATGACTAGTTACAGCTTTTCTATTACATGCATACACTAATGTTAGGCAGGCTGATCTTTTATATAGTTGTTTCTTGACATATCTACTTGAAACTATGTCACACAGGTTCATAGGAGGTTACTAGGCTAATGGCCCTAGAGCCTTTACAAGCCTTGCTGTCATATACCCATATTCTCTGACCATGTTAGATGGTCTATATTAGTGAGCTGGAGGTCAGCACTGACTGTACCTGTCCACGAGGGACATAGGTGCCACTCCCAGGTGAATTTATGGTCTGCCATCCAAGTGTTCACATTTCATTTAAATAGGATCATTGAGGAGCTCTGCTTCAAGTGAAGTGGGAGTTTTTTCCAGAGAAGTGGCAATCTCTGGGAGACGGATCTGTCTCTCCAGCATGTCCTGTTAATGTCACAGCATAGGTTAAGTTCCCTGGAGTGAGTAAATCTTGTCGCAGTTTGACTTGTGGATGCATTGCATTTACATTGGGGTAGGGTCAGAGACTGCTCCGTAGGCCAGGCACAAGTCCCCTCTCAGCAGCCTATAATACAGCAACAAGGCTTTCAGTCTATCCACATAGGTCATTGTTTTGAAGGCCCTGTATTTTCCTGGTCAGGAACTTTTGTGGTCTCTCCAGTTCCAGCTGTCTGGTGAGGTACATACAGAAAGAAGCATTGTACTCTATTAGTGGTCTGATGACGGCCAAGTACAGAGGCATTATAACATCCTTAGACCTGGAAACTTTCTGTTTTAATGAAAACCTTCAAAAAATACCTACAGAACATGCCAAAACCTACTAACTTAATACTAACACACAAAACTATGTATATCAGCAAATAATGAAGTTTAACCCTCCTAATAGGAACAATTGTCCCAGAATGACAGCCACACTCACAGGCTTAAATTAACCTATAATGAACATTATCCATGCTTCAATGCAAGATACAGTCTGTGCTTCCACTAAGTGTGGTCTGTTTTTGTCTCACCTGTATTCCGCTCACAAATAAAGAAAACAAATTGAATGCTTTCAGAAAACATGATGATCTAGCCATTGAAAGAAAGAAGTATTCAGTTGTTCCCTTATCAGATTGTTTCCATAGAAACATGAGAACCAAATATACAGTTGCATTCCACTACCCATATTGCACTGTAAACATTTGTGTGCTAGAGGGAAACACTATTCTGTATCAATTATATTCAGTGTTCTTTTATTTGTTTCCCCTTAACACTTATTAAATCAAGACAAAGGTCTTAATCTAGTCATTCCCTTATGCAAAAATAAGAAAGCATATCAGTTTTACTTGTAACATGCTATTTTATCCATGATTTCTTTTTTTACACTGCAGTGCCTAAATTTCTTAAAACTGAATAAGAAAGAAAGGAAGAGGAAAAAAATAGGTCCTCTTGTTTACTTTAATATCTCTATTACACACACAATTAACTGAAAAAGCTTTACTTTATAGCATGTAGTATTTGTCTTGTATTATGAAAATACTGTTTGGTTTTACTTACAGTTAACTCTCTCCTTCCTATTCCCCTGTCATAAATCTTCTTCCATACATGAAAATTCCTACAAGTTTAAGTCAAAGTAGTCAAATATTTCCATGTTTCTTGTTCCGTCATACTTCACTGCTCTTTTCTTCCTGTTGATCTCCATCTCCCAAATTCAGTTGTTGATTTCCAACATACTCCCGGGTTCTTCTAACCAACTGTTGTCCTTTTTTCTATTTCTCAAGAATTTTCCATTGGAACACTGAAAAAAGTTTCACTGGCATAGTCTCTTTATGGACTTTATCAGAAGAGTAAGAAGCAGAATCCCCTTGTGTTTGATAGCTCACTTTTTGTCAGACAAACTTTTGTATTTCCTCCTTAGCATGTTCTGCATCAAAGAATGATTTTGATTCTCCAGGAAAAATATTCTGAAAATAGCTGGATACAGCAGCTTGAATCTCATGCCTGCGTCTCAACATTCCCTGGCTGCAGGAATAAATGTACTCCTCTTCTGCCTTATGTACAGTAAGTAATCATTTTCCATAAATACTCTGTCTCCCACTTTTAGTACTTTGTCCTTCTGCCACAATTTTGTCAGAATCAACTCTTTCTGCTTGTAGGTTTGCATCTTTAATATTAAAGGTCTGGGTTGCTTTCTCATGGCCAGGTTTGGAACCCTTTCAATTAACAACTCCTGCCGTGGAATACCAGTCCAGTTACCTATTTGTGTTTTCATAAAATTAATAGTCTGTTCCTTTCAGTTTCTCCGGTACAGCAGAAAGTCTCAGGTTTTTCCTATGTCCTCTAATTCTACAATTTTTAATAACAACTCTTCTTGAGCAGTCTCATACTCAGCCAGCCATTTTTTTTTTGTCGAACTCTGATTTTTGAAGTTTTATCAGCTTATCTGAATATCTATTTAAAGCTTCTTCCATTGTTTTACAGACTTTTATTTGAGCTGCTGTACTCCTTCAGTGCTTCACTTTAATCAGCTCTGAGCACATTTGACTTATTTTACCTCTAGATTACTGGAAGTCATGTTTTGACTAAAGCTGGAGCTTGCACTGCTTTTTGCTGAACAGCTGCAGGATTCTACACAGCCAGTGTTTTTGCCACACTTTGAGACTGATTTTCTTTCAGGTTCTCAGAATTTCTTATTTTGCTGGCATCCAGCCAGTGCAATTACTAACCAGCTATGAAATGCAGCCAAAAAGACAATTTTACTGACTCTCTTTTATGAGTTTCTGTTTTCACATTGGGAGAGCTGCAATTAAGCTGTTACGCAGTATGCAGCCATCTTGGAAGTCCTCTGTACATTGTGTTCAGAGGGAAATTTACAAAAATGCTTCCATGTATCTGAAAACTTGTTAGCTTTTTTCTTATTGTTGATTGCTTTTACTTGCAGACCAGCTCTCAGCAGGTATAACCAATTAATGTTGAGAGTGTTGAGCACTCCTTGCTGACAAAAGTATAACAGTTAAAAGTACAGTGGCAAGGCATTCAGTGAAAAAAAAAAAGTTTGAAACTTTGGGAAGTGAATAATGGCCTTACAAATATAGACAAGAGAGTACTGAATTATATTAAGAAACAGTAGGGTGCAAATAGTAATGTTGCAAGGGACAAACTGGATAGAAATGAGCATGTTAATTTGACAAAGAAACGATTTCAGGATGGATATTCAGCAACATAGGGAAAGGAAACAACAACAAAGGAAAAGAATAATGAGGATGGAGGGATAGTTTCCTGACTCCACAGACTCTGGAACAGACTGCCCATACATATCAAGCAGAGCGCCTCTTTGGCCATCTTCAAAAGGAACCTTGACGATTGGATGGGAGATAGGAAATTCACCCCGGGAATCACGTCAGTTACCCTGCTAGACAGGGGTCCAGGGAAGTAAATATTGTGGGAAGAAATAGCCAGGGAATTGTTATGGCTAGGCTTGTATAGGCCCTACGGCCAATAGCCTAGTACCAACCTATGAACCTATAATAATACTGTTTGCTGGAGGGTCTCAAATAGTAACAGAACAGTGGAAAAGACAATAACTGGTAGAGTTGGGCAAGGGAAGAGGATTACCACCAAAAACTGCTATTATGGAGCTTATGAAAATTTTGGGAGAAATAATCATCTTTCAGCAAGGAATTGTTACTTATAGGTGGGGACTAGACCTTGATTTGCAACAGTAAGGCTGTATCTGGAGGACCTAGAAGGAAAATGCAACAAAAGAGAGTAGACTTTGGAAGAAATGTATTCAAGTGTTTGGTACGGAAGATGTGAATTCAGTTGTAGGAACTCAGAGAATATACATATTCTCCAAGGTTCAAAAATGGGACTAGACTAGACATACGTTATATTTCACAGAAATATGTACATTTAAGTGTAAGTTTCAACACACATCCAATTACTATTTCAGATCATGTGCCAGAAACAACTAAGATAAAAATGCAGGGTAATGAACTAACAATGAGACTCTGGCACTTCCCCCCACTTACCTCCTTAAATTCCTCTCTTTTTAACAATGGGTAGTGGAAATTATGCTAGAGTTATTATGGAAGATAGAAATATTTTTCAGAAGTTATAGCTAGTGTATGGGATAATTAAAAACAAGGTAGAAATAAAAGAAAATAGCTGTATAAAACAGCTTGAATCTCTCACCTGCTTCTCAACACTGCTGGACAAGAATTATTTAGATGGGCTGACAAAGGTCAAGTAATGCAGAATAAGCAAATTCTTCTAAAGGGGAGAACCACTACAGAATAGTTTAATTTGTATTGTCTCATAACTTATTTTTAATAGTTACATGCACATTAATATAAGCATGTCATGCTATGTTGGCACCTGTTAGTCACACATGAAGTCCATACCCCAAAAGGGGAGAGTTATCATTAATACTAATATTTACAAAGGCTATTATGCAAAATGTTTATATATCAGTGATTTTCAACCAGGATTCCCTAGAACGTTAGGTTTTCCTAGTCTAGCATCTGATAGAGTTCTCCACAGATTTCTTTTAATGTTAAAAATGAAAAAAAAATTACAGGTGTGTCTGTCTATAATTGACACTGGCATTCAGCAACTGTGGAGAAACCTCAAGTATCAGTTTTGACCCTGATGACTGAAAAGGAATAGTGTGTTTTTTTTTTTTTTTTTTTTTTTTTTTTTAAATGAGGCATTCTATTGATAATTTAAAGCAACTTAAAACACTTTAAATTCAGTTTAATAAACAAAATTGCAATCTTGCTACTAGTTTTCATTATTAAAAATATAAATACAGATATTTCCACAGGGTCTTTCTGTATACCAATTTACATCATTTATAAATTATAAAAAGTTGGCTTCCTTGAATATTGATGGTTCTCTGTAGCCACTACACTGGGGTCTCTACTTCAGATGTTCGACATTTCAAAACGCCGACTTTCATATGGCCGAGACCATATGATCGATAGCTTGAAATGTCAAACTTCTGCTAAACAATGTAAAACACAAAAAAAAACTTCAGTAACTGCGTTTAGCAGGGGGGCAAGCCCCCTTGCACCTCCTGCTACTTAAATATTCCTACGCCGAGATCACACTACAGTGCAGAACAGGGAAATCTCCCAGTTCAGCGCTGTATAAGGATCTCCGCTATACATGTTCGACCTTTCAAAAGTTTGATCATATGGTCTTGGCCATACGAATGTCGAACTTTTGAAAGTGCGTTCATATGAAGGGGACCCACTACACCACAACACTACAAAAATTCTGAAAGCCACAAGATAGCTCTTTAAAGTTACATATTTTTTTTATATCAGATCATTTGTTATTGACATTGATATGTGTAGTTACATTTTCTGATTGGCAGGGCACTAAATCTTCCCTGTGAAACAAAAGTTTTCACAATCTGCAGACATAAACAGTATGTTATCAATGATATCCAAGTCTGCCCAACTAAATAGATATCTATAAATCCAGGTAATGGGAGGAAATAACTACGGAGGTAAAGGAAAAAGAGTGGGATGAGGCCAAGAAAACATTTGGACTGTAGGCTACAGACTGCCTTCTTTACCAGGGATTGACATCAGATTTTAGGCAAAGAGAAACTGATAGGGAAATCTTAAGTGAAATACCTGGTCTGGTAGAATTTTTAGTTGACTCTAGAACAGAAGCTACGGTTAGGGAATAACTTGCAGGGCATATAAACTATTGCATAAATATAAGAACATACCTATCAACTGTCCAGATTTTTGCCTCATATTTTCCATCTGTTCCTCATAACATTTCTGATTTTCTATCAAATCATGGAGTATTGTAGTCACTAAACAATGGTATACATTTGAGTTTCATATTTTTATCCTTCAGTAAATACATGCTAATACAAATCTTGTTATACTAGCAACTTCCCAAGTTTATAAAAACAATATTTAAAATCTATCCCTGTTTTTGGGCTTTTGTTCCCCTGTTATTTTAGGCTTTGTACAGATTTATGGGGTGCTGAGAGGTATGTAATAAGAATCAATCAGAGGAGGTTAGAAAAGATTGAGATGACAGACTGGAAAAGCAAGTTACAAGAGAACAGTGGTAGGACCTAGGTATGCCTCCAGAGTATGCAACAAAGTCCAGAAGGTGTAGGATCCTTGCTTGGAAGTCTTTGCATAGGTATTTTCATATCCCAAGCAGACTTCAAAGAATTTTTCATCAGGTAGATAGCAAATGTGAGATGTGATGAAGGAAGAGGTAACTGTGAACATCTGTTTTGAGAATGTAATGAGTTGGCAAATTTTAAACATTCCCAAAGTCTGTCAGAAAATTAGATGAGCAAATAACTGTAACTAAGGAACTGTTTCTTTTGAGATGGGTCACAATATCTGAACTGCCAAGGCATAGTAAGGCCTTAAGATGAATTATTTTGCCTGCCAAAAAAGCAACTAGAAAATGGAAACTAAAGTCTAAACCCTACTGTATTTGAAGTAATGAATATCATAAAGAGGTAAAAGAACTCTAAGAGGGATCTTTAGAAAAGGAAAGACATAAAATACATTGAAATAAATGGAAATTCTGGGAACAATACATGCAGAATAACATTTGGGAGGAGGAATGAGGTTTAATGGAATGCATTTATTCAGGCATTTATATAATGTTGGACTAAAGCTAGTTACAAAGAAGGAAAAGATAATTGATGTATAATGGACATACACGGAAAAATGTTAATATGATTTGTTTTTATTAATGTATGTTGGCCTATGTCTTAAATGACAATTTAATAAAGGTGTTTTAAAAAAACAGTGAATAAATTTTCCACATAAATGTATGCCTTTTGATTCAATCTTTGGCAGCTGGCTCAAAAAGAACAGAATATTAAACTGTTCTTAACATACAATCTGCCAGCTACAGATTCACCCCTGCCTCTGCTCCAAAGACTAAACGTGGTTTGCCCTACATTTCATACTAGACTCGAATACTTGCGTACAGCTACTACTTAATTTTTTTAAAGCAATTAAGGAAATTAACTACCTGCAAGTCTTACATAGTAATATGACAAAAGAAGATGGCAACATGACACAGCTTTATTAATGGTCTCTTTTTGGGGGTTATCTGGATAGGACTGTGAACAGAGGTAGATGAATGTGACAGGCACATTATAGATCTGATAGCACATACTTGAAAAAATAAAAAATACCCAAATGCCCCATGACCGTACACCTCCAACTAACTCATAACAGCATCACTGCATAATAACACAAGTTCAAGAAGAAATAAGTAAAGCAGGTTAACTGGTCCTCTTTTTGAAAGACTGCAAACGTACAGAACGTCTAAGGTATATACGTATAACAGCCAAACAAAGTAGTAAAAATACATCTGAACTTAAAAAGAGTTGCCAGTAAATGTTGCAGCTTTACACATAAATGCACCTCTCCAACCCTACAGCAAATACAAACATAGGAAATGCAGCCCAGTAATGCAATAATTTATTGGGGGAGGGGGTTAGCTTAAAGTTCTGCTTTATTTCTGTGCTTGTAAGTGAGAGTGGTACCCTTACAAACCACCACAAATTGTATTAGGAAGTAAACAAAAAAAGTCTTGATTTGTTTAAGCTGAACAGCTTTTCTTATGTCTGTGAACTGGGATATTAAGAAACTGAGTATAAAAGATTAGTCCAGACAAAATTATTTTAGCTAGGAGGCACACTGATGCCCTTCCCATGGGAGGAATAAAGATGCCTTATTGAAGTTTCAAGTAGTTTATTCAGTTAAGTAGGTAGATGGATGAAGCACTCGTCACACAATCTTCTACTTAATTGAGTTTATCTGGATTAATCCTTTATACTCTGTTTCTTGTTAGCCTTGTCACCCTCTGGGTCACAGTAGGGATATCAGATTTGACTTGAGCTTTCTTTATTACTTTTACAACCTGGGATATTAGTGTCATTATACCATTTGAGAAGTGATATTATACCATGACCCCCCCCAAAACGTGCACGCTGATTGGCCAGCGTGCCCGTTGTAAATCGAGTTATACTAATGGAAAAAGGTCCGGTCGCCCGGACTTTTTTCCATTAGTATAACTCGTTTTTTTAAAACACTGTCTCGCTATGTTAAATGGGTTTAACATAGCGAGACCGCTTTAAAATAAGCAACGGAGATGTCCGTTGCTTATTTTAAAGCTGTCTCGCTATGTTAAACTCATTTAACATAGCGAGACAGTGTTTTAAAAAAAAGCAACGGAGAAAGCAAGATCTCAGTTGCTTTTTTTAGTGTCTCGCTATGTTAAATGAGTTTAACATAGCGAGACAGTTTTAAAATAAGCAACGGAGATGTCCGTTGCTTATTTTAAAACTGTCTCGCTATGTTAAACTCATTTAACATAGTGAGACACTAAAAAAAAGCAACGGAGATCTTGCTTTCTCCGTTGCTTTTGCCCACAGCTCTGATGTACTGCGCGCAGTACATCAGAACTGCTGCGGATGCCAGACATCTGCGGAAGGGCAGTAAACAGGCATTATACTATGCCATTATTTAAGAAAAGTAATAGTTTCTTTTCTTAAATAATGTCATGGTATAACAGCTAGAACCACTTCTGGTGTGGTAATGCTAAATTTACCCACGGTTGGCTTTGTTTGGTCCCTCGGGACCAAACCACGCCAACCGTGGGTAAATTTAGCATTACCCACACCCAGAAGTGGGTTATTGCTATAATACATAGATTGTACTATTAAGATACAGGTTAAGGGTTCACCAAAAGAGGTTCATAACTTTGTTGCAACTTTCTTTGCAGAGTGCTTCAGTAACCTTACCACAGAAGCTGTAAACATGAAGTAAACAGCAGTTGACATGAATACATCAATGTGATATCTTGGAACACACATTCTTGCAAGGGAAATTTTATGAGTTGTGAAACTGAAGAAAGAAGCAACCAGAAAAAATTGAGATTAGAGATATAAAATCTTATTTCGATGTCAGCACATTTTTACTTCAGCTGCTAGTGTTCTTCTTGAAAGCTGCCGAGTTTCACTTGAAGACAGGCATTTTGGAATTCTATAGAATCATGCTTTTCAATATGAACAGGTATAAGGGACACAGACTGGCATTGCTGCTAATTGTTTTGTTAGCTTCTTTAACTGAAGAAATGTCAGCTCCCACCACAGACAGTGACTTCATCTGTTCAGCAAGGCTTCCACTTCATCAAAAAAAGATGCTGAAGATGTGGAAAACAAGTCAATTTCATACTGCTTACATTCTGTTGGAACAGACGTACATAAAGTTCAGAGAAAGTTTGTCTGCTCTGGTTATATTTCTCGAATACAAAGCATGAAAAAGCCCTCTGGTGGTTTTCTGTAATAAAGCATGGGGATCAAACTAGTGGCACCATAAATCTGTTAAGTGGCTTCAAAAACAGATTCTGTGGATGTTGTAGAAGCAAACCGTATTCTATTTTTGATTTGCGCATTAGATTTCTTTTGGCAACATATGCAGCTTTAGGTAAAACTGCTCTGTTAAGTACTTTTTTCATGTCTTTTAATTCTAAAGAAGTCTTAAAAATGAATCTTTTGCATAACTGGACTTGCTCTCGCTCTGGCTAAATGCTATTTCTCGGACTGAACCAAAAATACGCAGGGCAGACTGAGTGTACGGATTAAACCAAAATATTCAAAGTCCAAAAAATGAAATCCAGCACAAGGGAAAATAAAAGTTTCAAGATTTTATTGTGGCAAGCTCCATAAATAAAATATCCATAGCAAACCGGTTTCGGCTGCGAGTTCAAGCCTTCTTCAGTGCAAAAAATAAATACATTAGAGTAAACCCTGATGCCTGCTTATATATGTGCATAAATTAGCCAAAAAGGCTTAATAGGTTGATTGGAGTGTTTAATCATTAGTTAAACAAAAAACTTGACAAGCCAAAGCTGTAGTTAACTCATTCAGGCCTGGTTTAATTAGAGCACCTAGCCTGATTATCCAAGAGGATTCTTTATTGTTTAGTATATTGTGCCAGCCAGCTTTGGATGTTCTATTCATTTGTATTTTGTCTATGATAGTGAAAGTGAACTTAGCAGTTTTGTGTACTAGAGTATGTTTATAGAGAGCGTTTGGAAATTCTTTTGTTTCTAATTTCACTTAAATGTTCACTGATACGATGTCTAAAGGGTCTGGACTTTTGTCCTACATAAAATGAAGAAAAAATCCAGGTGGCTAGATAAATAACCCAATTGCTACTGCAATTCCCAAAACATCTAATTTGCTAAAGTTTGGAAGAATTTCAACTGGTGAATTCCTTAGTTTGGAATATGTGTGGACAAGGACTACTGTGACCACATGGAACACAACCTGTTAATGTGTCACCAAATAGAGTTTTTTGTAGAGTAATTGGTGGGTTATAACGTTTGTAGTGGGTTAAGTGTGAGTTTATTGTTCTACCTCTTCGACAGGAAAATGAACATCAGGGACCAAGTATTTCATTCAGTTGGTCATGAGCCAACAAAATATCCCAATGGTGGTTGTTGACATTTCTAAGCCTGTTAGTATTAGCCCCAAAGGTGGTTACTAGTAGCCTGATAGGCTGTGATTTCTGTATGCTGTCATCACCAGTCCGATCTTGGTATACTAAAAGTTGAGATCTATCTATTTGATCCACCTGAGTTATGGTCCGAGAAATACAATCCCTGCGATATCCCCTGGTAAGCAATCTGTTGGTTAGGTCCTGTTGGCAGGTTTGAAAACTTTGTTCAGAAGAACAAATACGTTTGGTACATAGATATTGTGACTTTGGGATGTTGTTGACGATGTGGCGAGGATGATGACTGGAAGCATGTAATAGGGAATTGTATTCTGGAAATTTTCTGTGTACCTTGGTCTCTAAGGTATGGTCATCCTGTCTGTTGATGATAATATCCAGAAATATGATTTCTTGATATTCAATATGTAATGTAAACTGAATACCCCATTTGTTCTCATTAAGATATTGAATAAATTCATGCACATATGATTGATCACCCCGCCACACCATCCAACAATCATCCAGATAGCGTCTCCAAATATCAAACTGATCAAGAAAAAGGTTGTGGCTATCTTCATATATTAGTTGTTCCTCCAAAAATCCCATAAACAGATCAGCATAAATAGGAGCAAAAGATGCTCCCATTGCTGTGCTGTGGACCTGCCAATATGTCTTGCCTTGAAATTGAAAAACATTTTTAGTCAATACATGTTCAGTTAGGGATAAGAGAAGTGTATTGAAACCAGGGGTGTATAACTGAGATTTTTCCAGCGAATATTGAATGGCCTCCAATCCTGCCCAATGTGGTATGCTTGTATAAAGGGAGGTGACATCAAGTGTACATACGTACCAATCTGGTTCCAGTTGTGCATCCTGAATGATGTTAAGAAATTGAGTGGTGTCTTTTAACCTAGACCTAACCATAGATAATAAAGGTTGGAGATATTCAGTGAGGAAGGCAGATAAAGGTTCAGTCAAAGATCCCCTCCCAGATACAATTGGTCGTCCCGGAGAACAATTAGAATTTTTATGTATTTTAGGAAGTAGATATAGATATTGGGAACTGGGATCAGATACCTTTAATTGTCTGCAAATCTTCTGGTTAATAATGCCTTCCTCTGTGGCTAGGTCTAGAAAAGAATCAGTTTCTTTTTTAAAGTTAGGAGATGGGTCAACAATCATATGTATATAAAAATGTCGATCAGACAATTGTTTATCCGCCTCAGCCTGGTACATGTCCCAAACCATTACTACAATGCCACCTCCCTTGTCAGCTGGTAATATGTCTATATCATGATTAGAGCTCAAATCATGTAGGGCCTGTTGTACTTCTTTAGTAAGGTTATGTCTGATAGTCTGATATTCATGGGAAAAATGTAGGTCTTTGAGGACACATTCCTTGAAGATGGCCACATGCTTATCCATGGGGGGTAGCTCTTTGAGTGTTTATTGTATCTGAAAAATATTTTTAGGTTAAGTAATCTTCAGAAATCATTCAATTCATTAAACAAAACATGTTCAGGCACAACACAAGTCGGTACAACCTTTAGACCCTTGTTTAATACTTTATTTTGTACATCAGACAGTTGGTATGAAGAGATATTGTGTACATTGCTTAATGTGTAACAATCTTCTCTAGTAGTTGTTGAATGTTCTGTGTGGTTGTTTTTTCTATGTTTTTTGCCCCCCCCCCCCCCCCCCGTGTTTCCTATGCCTAAAGGGACTGCTTGAGGTTTCCTTTTAGCTACTGGAGATTCTTGGGTAGAAAGGGAATCTAAATCAGTGGCAGAGGATGACTCCTCCTCAGAAGTGCCACTAAGTGCCTGTATTGTTTTTCTAAGTATGGATCTTGATCTCTTTTTTTTCTATTATTCATTTTCGTACCTGGATCAGAAAAACGGACATTTTTCTGGGTAACAAAGGGTTTTCCTTTTTCATAATTTAAAGTGTCCCTTGGAAACTTCTGGGTTTTCTTTTTTATATGTTGTTCCTCTAATGTTGATAGATCTTTAGCCAAACTGGTTAAATGACTAGTAAAAAAACTCTCAGACTCATAGATCTTGGCCTCTTGATAATTAGCAGTAACTTCCTCTATCTTAGTCTCAATCACTCTTTCATAGTAAGAGATCAAAATATTTACAAAAGCCATGGATGCTTTGTGTTGTGCTTGGGCCCAATCTTGAGACAATTGATAATCAATTTGTCCCACCAAGGGTTGAATCCTGACACGCAAACCTTGTGGTGTGATGTCCTTAAGCTTGTAGGCCTTAAAAATTTTTAAATGCCAGATATTAGCCCCAAGGGTCCTCATATTTTTAGTCAGTTTTTGGAATAATAACCCACAGAGATATTTAGGGTCTTCTTTTTCAAGAGTTGGATTAGTAGATTTAAATGGCTGCAAGCCAAACACCTCTAAATCATCTCTGCCGGCAGATAGGCTCTGCAAAATCCCAGTGAGATCCATAGTGTCAAATAAAACAAAATATGTCTGTAATTTTTATGCAACACTGTTAATAGGGCAAAATTTATAAATGTATATATTTTTTAAAATTAATCTCCTACAAAATAGGTAGGACTTGTATTTTGCCCTATTACAGACAGTCTTTTAGTAAAGTTCTAGTACTGGGCAAAACATAACAAAAAACATGTTTTCATTGTATATGTAGTGAAAAACTTCAACAAATGTTGCTCACAACAACCCTTGAGTTATAGCAATTGTCCTAATGACTTAGATACAAGTTCACAAAGAAACTTCTTAATAGTAGAAGAAACTGTAGCCGACCTTCGTCTCAGCCACTTGTCATGTATTTTTTTTATTATTAATGTGACATCCACTGCCCTTATTGGCAATCTCGTGATTATAGGTGACCGACTTCGTCTCTGTCACCTAATCTAAACAAAAAGTTTAGAAATTTTTATATATAAAAAAACAAATATCAGTACAGACCAGCAAAACCTTAAGAATCCCTGTATAGCTAGGTTTGACTTAACTTATTAAATACTGGAATTTATATATCATGTAAAGTTGTAGAAAAAAACTCACTAGGAAAAGTTGTGACCAGCATTTAGAAGGCTTATATTCAAAATAGCCAAACTTGAGTAAGTTAATCATGTGAAGCCCATGTACAGAATGCTAACAATGCTAATCATTAGTTAGTAAAAACAAACTATATTCAGTTACATTTGTACACCATAAAAAAAATGCACTGGAGTATGTCAAGACCCATACAAAATCAATATCCCAAGGACGTGGATTCCTAAGCTCCTTCACATATTCTTAGTACCAAAACCCAAAAGGCATCATAATATAAAGCCATTGGCTGTAAATATCTAAATTCAATAGAGGAAGAACAAACATTGTTTTGCAAAGTTTCAGTAGATGCTATATACCAGCTTGAATATGTTGGTTATTTTTAGCCCAATGTGTATGTTAATCTAGAATTTATACAACCATAAGATAGAGAAATGGCATGTTTATAGCTAGAAAATGCCTGTTGGAAGTTGGCTAGTTGACTAGCAAAAGTGTTAAAGGCCAAAAACCCAAAGTTAAACAAGTCATAGTGTAAAGCACTAAACCCGAAACTATTTGCATCCTAATCTCCCCAAAAGGTTATATGCAAACATAATTCAAAATGCCCAAACTGGATTGTCTCGGTTATTGAAAATTCAAAGAATGTGAAAAAACATATCCATTTATATATTCGCAACGTGGAAATGACATCCCACTATGCGACCATCAATAGTAGCCATTCATTTCAAAACATGCCTCATAAACACAGTATTAAATTAAAAAAATAGTTTTGGAATGTCCAGAACCAACCGTTTAGGCTGATTTTAATTGTTCAATGTATTAAAAAGTCCCTTGTGAAAATGGCGTCCCACTTTACGATCAAAATTTAGTAATGGCCCTTCATATTAAGAACACAATATGTCACAAAAAACCTTCATAGAAAAAATGGTTAGAAATGTCCAAACACAACCATATTAACTGATGTTTGTTTCTTCAGTATGAAAACGAAAACTGATTTGCGTACAGTAACTTAATAATAAAAAAATACATAAGTGGCTGAGACGAAGGTTGGCTACAGTTTCTTCTACTATTAAGAAGTTTCTTTGTAAGTCCTACTTATTTTGTAGGAGATTCATTTTAAAAAATATATACATTTATATATTTTTCCCTATTAACAGTATTGCATAAAAATTACAGACATATTTTGTTTTATTTGACACTATGGATCTCACTGGGATTTTGCAGGACCTATCTGCCGATAGAGATAATTTAGAGGTGTTTGGCTTACAGCCATTTAAATCTACTAATCCAACTCTTTAAAAAGAAAACCCTAAATATCTCTGAGGATTATTATTCCAAAAACTGACTAAAACTATGAGGACCCTTAGGGCTAATATCTGGCATTTAAAACTTTTTAAGGCCTACAAGCTTAAGGATATCACACCACGAGGTTTACGTGTCAGGATTCAACCCTTGGTAGGACAAATTGATGATCAATTGTCTCAAGATTGGGCCCAAGCACAACACAAAGCATCTATGGCTTTTGTAGATATTTTGATCTCTTACTATGAAAGAATGATTGAGACTAAGATAGAGGAAGTTACTGCTACTTGTCAAGAGGCCAAGATCTATGAGTCTGAGAGTTTTTTTACTAGTCATTTAACCAATTTGGCTAAAGATCTATCAACATTAGAGGAACAACTTATAAAAAAAGAAAACTCAGAGGTTTCAAAGGGACACTTTAGATTATGAAAAAGGAAAAAAAGAAGTTATGTCCTTACCATAACGTTCCATGTGGAGTGTTCATCTCGCCTTGGTTATTACACATGGGTTCGGAGCCGATCCTCGGCTCCGTGCCAGCCGACTGCAAGCTCTGCATCGAGAAGAAGCTCGAGGACATCTAATACCCACAATCCCCCTCTGCCTTTACCTCAGATCTAGTTTGCAAGCAAACCAGACATACGCACACATGCCACTATATACATAATATACATATATACAAACATACCCTGGGTATGATAGTAACAGTACTACTGCAACAGCAGAAGGAGAATACTCCAGACCAGGCACCAACTCGAACGTTCTTCCTAAGGGTGGGAAGGGTGGGAGTGTAAACAAGCGAGATGAACACTCCACATGGAACGTTATGGTAAGGACATAACTTCTTTATGTGAGAGTGTTCAATCTCGCCTTTGTTCTTACACATGGGTAGCGTCCCTAGCTCCATGATCCTGAGGAACTCAAGGGAGAACGTTCTTGAGCACAGTGGAACCAAAGGTTGCCCTATCCCTAGAAACCCTGTCCACTTTGTAATGAGAGATAAATGTATGTGGTTTAGCCCAAGTAGCAGCCGCACAAATAGTGTCTAAAGGTAAGCGAGCTGCGTGAGCCAAAGATGTAGACACTGACCTGGTAGAATGTCCTCTGGGTTTTGCAGATAGAGTTTGGTCAGAGGCTTCATAAACATATGTGATACAGTCAGTTAGCCATTTAGAAAGAGTTCGTTTTGTAACTGCAAGACCCTTCCTGCTGTCAGCAAAAGCTACAAATAGTTGATCAGATTTCCTGTGATCTTTTGTTCTATCCAAATAAAATCTGAGTTGTCTATGGACGTCTAGTTTGTGCAACATATACTCCAACTTATTAGAGTGGTTTTTAAAGAAGGTGGGTAATTCAATGGACTGGTTGATATTACTAGAGGAACAAACTTTGGGAAGAAAGGATGGATTAGTGCGTAGGGATACTCTGTCAGAATGAAATATTAAATAAGGATGTTTGACCGAAAGGGCCTGAAGCTCAGACACTCGTCTAGCAGATGTAATGGCCACTAGAAATAATGTTTTCCATGACAAAAATTTCAATGTGCAACTTGAAGCTGGTTCAAAGGGAGGCAACATTAATTTAGAAAGCAACAAATTTAAATTCCACGGTGATGTCGGACTTCTGACTGGTGGTCTGATATGAAAGGAACCTTTTAAAAAGGCTTTACAAAGTCTGTGAGCCATAATAGGCGCCCCACATTCTTCTATATGAAAGTTAGAAATGGCAGCTAACTGTACTCTTAAAGTAGCCGGGGAAGCTCCTTCATGAAATAATTCAGTCAAGAATTCTAAAACCTTGTTTAACGGAGCTGTAACAGGGTCCAACTGATGTGACTCCGCCCAGAAGACAAAACGTTTCCATTTACTGGTGTAAGTCTTTGTAGTGGAAACTTTATGAGAAGCTACTAAAATATCCTGAACCGCCGATGTAAGGGGAATTGACCTGGCTAAAAAGGAGCAGCCAAGCTGCTAGATGGAGAGATTCCAGGGATGGGTGAGGAACTCCTGACGAATGAGTCAGTAGATCTGGCTCTGGGTCCAGCATCCAAGGTCCCCGAATGCGGTGATGCAATAGAAAGGGAAACCAAATTTGACGAGGCCAGAACGGAGCAATGAGAATTATAGTCCTCTGAAGGTTGTTTGCTTTCTGTAGAAACTTTGCAATCAGGGGAAATGGAGGAAAAGCATATAGGAGACCCGGGGGCCAATCGTGCACCAGCGCGTCCCTGGGGACTTCCCCTGGAGGGGGTAATAGGGCAAAGTAGCTCCTGCATTTGGCGTTCATTGGAGATGCAAACAGATCGCAGGTAGGCTGGCCCCATTTGCGAAAAATCCTTTCCGCAACTGACTGTTTGAGGGACCACTCGTGAGGCAATAGTATTGCCCTGCTCAGCCTGTCGGCTATGACGTTGGATGACCCGGGATGTGCGTTGCGATCAGAAAGCGACCGTGGACTCTGCCCATTGCCAAATTCTCATGGCCTCTCTGCATAGTTGGTAAGACCTGGTTCCCCTTGCTTGTTTATGTACCAGACTACTGACATGTTGTCTGTCTGAACTGCAATGGTCCCTGGAGGAAGAAGGGGAGCAAAGTGTTGCAACGCCAAGAACACTGCCCTCAACTCCAGAACATTGATGTGCAGATTGTACTCCAGATTGGTCCATTCGCCTTGGACTGTCTGTCCCTGAAAGATGCCCCCCCACCCTATCAGGGAAGCGTCCGTGGTTATCGTTGCTGACGGTGTGGGTAGCACAAATGGTCTTCCGCCGGATAGGTTGCAAGTCTGTAACCACCACCTTAGGTGTGATTTGCATGTTTCCGTTATCAATATTTCGTGAGTCAGTGGAAGTTGTTGGAATGACCATTGTGCAAATAGAAGCCATTGTAGCACTCTCATGTGCAGTCTCCCCAATGGTATTGCTATGAGAGAAGCTGCCATGAGGCCCAGAACTTTCAGAACAATTTTTGCTGGGGATTTTCTGGACGACAGCAGAAGGGAAATGTTGCATTGAAGTGCTACTATTCTTTCTGTCGGAAGTTTTAGAACTAACTGACGAGTATCTAATTCCGCTCCTATGAATAAGATATGCTGTGATGGCTGTAGCAAAGATTTCGAAATTTACTGAAATGCCAAGGTGTGTACAAAGTTGTAGGGAGTAATCCCTGGCATGTATCAGTTGACGCCTGGTGGTGGCAGACAGGAGCCAGTCGTCCAGATACGGAAACACCTGGAATCCTAGGCGCCTCAGATGAGACGCTACCACTGCCATGCATTTGGTGAAGACCCTGGGGGCTGTGGTCAGACCAAAGGGCAGGGCTCGAAACTGATAGTGACTGGCTCCCAGCCGGAAGCGCAAGTGATCCCTGGACGCCCTGGCCATTTTGATGTGGTAGTAAGCGTCCTTCAGATCTATTGAGCACATCCAGTCGTCCTTTCGTAAGAATGGAAGGATCGATTGAAGCGTGACCATTCGGAACTTTTCCTTCTTGACAAAGGTGTTGAGATGACTTAGGTCCAGAATTGGCCTCCAGTCCCCTGTTTTCTTTGGAACTAAAAAGAACCTTGAGTAAGTTCCGAATCCTATTTGGTCCGCTGGGACTGGTTGGATGACTCTTTTTTCTAGCAGCTTTGAAATTTCTGTAGCTGCTGGGTCTCGCAGATGGGGTGGTACATCTGGGAGTTTTGGATAGAAACGGGATTTTGTAACCTCTGGTAACAATGCTTTTTACCCAATCCTCTGAAGAAAGGTTTTGCCAGGCCTGAGGGTATAAAGCTAGCGACCCGACTGCCTCCAGAGCAGGACAGTCGGGCCTCCTCTCAGGAGTGCTGAAAAGGTTTGCCAGGGAGGTTATCCCTGTCACCTTGGTTTTGCGGACCCCCTCTGCCGCCAGGGCGGCGTCTTCCACCTCTGCCCCCCCCTCTGCCTCTAGAGGGGGCATCACCCTGTGTGTTCGGAAAAGACCCTTGTGGTTTTCGAAACCACATTTTCCCACCACGTTGCCCTTTGGGGTACGGTCTGGAAAAACGGACTCCGACAGCAGACAGAGTCTTTCCCTCCTGTTCACACCGGGTAAGGGTCTCCTTTACTTTAGGGCCAAAAAGTGTGGCTCCATCAAATGGGGCGTTAGTAAAGGAAGACTTGAAGGCTTCCGCAAACGAACATAAGCGCATCCAGGATTGCCTACGAAGAGCAATCGCTGAAGCCGCTGCCCTACTCGATCCTTCGGCTGCATAGGATATCAGCCTCATGGACGAGTTCACAATGGATGTAAGGGTGTTGAGATGCGCTGTAACTTTCTCTGAGACAGCGGCATCTGTAGCACCCTGGAGGGTATCTCCCAACTCTTTGACTAGATCCCTCTGTAAACGTGTAAAATGGGTCAAATAGTTCAGGGAACGCATAGAAAGCCGCTGAACTGAAAATGCGCTTCCCGTATCTGTCCATGGTCCTAGAATCTTTATTAGGCGGATGGACAGATGAGGAAGACTCCGACATCTCCTTTTTCGTGGCCGCTGCCACCACCATGGCGTCTACCGGAACTCCTTTGGTAAGGTAAGCTTTGTCTTGTGGTGCCGTGATGTACTTATTTGGCTTCCTAGGGACAGGTTCCACCGTGTCAGGAGTCTCCCACGCCCTTCGAGCAATCAATTCCATTAACTCATCAAAGGGCGGAGTGACCCAGGAGGAGGAAGGACGGGCACCAAATGCCTTCAGCAAAACTGACTCATCCTCAGAAGGGGGGAGGGCTTGCCAGTCACCTCTCTGTTTAAGGATCTCCAAGATGTCAGCAAAGAGACATCCTCTGAAGGTGACTTAGGGGACCCTTCTGACTCATCTAAGTCAGTATCAGATGTCAAGGATTCTTGTGGAGAATCCAAGTGTCTCCTCTTACACAGTCTTTTCCTAGGAACTTCTTCGTGGGGAGCATCCGAAGAAGCCTCCGAGGAAGAGGGGGCACCCTCCAGGGGTGGCTGAGACACTGGTGCCCGACGCTTGGACGTGGCCGTGGGTGCAGAGGAGGATAACGGTCCTTTGCGGGGAGGAGAAGTTGTACCTGCTGATGTGGTTGTCTGAGTAGACAACACCTTCCTCATGAGGTCGAAGGCCCCCGGGTCCCGAGTCGAGGTATCTCCCGGTTCCGAAGAAATGGGAAGAATCCCCGAAACAGGAGCCGAAGGCACCGACCCAGAGGACGGAACCGAATCGATCCATGCAGAGGCCCCGAGAGGGAGAGTCGGAACCGAAACATCGGTCCGACTCTCGGTCCCGGAACCAAGGACAGATCTTCGGGTCCGAGACTCCGGTACCGGATCGGATGGAGTCGAGGTAAACGGTGCCGACCGAGAAAACGACGGTTCTGGCACAGAGGGCTCCACAATCATCAGGTCAGCTTCTTCCGGCTCCGAAGACTGAACAGGTCTCGGAGGAGGAATGGATGGAGATAGTGGCAGGCCTTCAAGTCTCGACATCAACTGAGAGGAGACCGAAATAAGCTTGGACAGGGCCGTATGCTCCATAAGTTTCTGCACCACACGGTCCACGTCGGTGTCGGAAAGGGCTCTAGAAGAACGAGTCGAAGGGATCGAAGACGGCGCCGACCTCAGCAGAGTCGGTGGAGGGAGCTCCGTCACCGGTTCCAAGACTCGAGGCTCGGGAACTGCCAACAGTTGAACACTCGGCCCCGAAGTCTGTGGAACCGGTGATCTAACTAGACTCGAAGAGCTCGGAGCCGATGATTTTGGCTCCGACGCCTTCGACCCCTTCGAAGACTTGGATGCCTGGTCTGAAGCATCCAGAGCCTCCTGGAAAGAGGGTTTCAGCAATCCTCTATCCATCAGTTTCCTGCGCCTATCTGTCATGACCCTCCCACTAAAAGAGTGACAAATAGAGCAGTCCTCTTGTAAGTGGAGAGGGCCAAGACAGTAGACACAGGAACTGTGGTTGTCTGTGACCGACATCTTTTGGCCACACTGACGTTTAAAGCCAGATTTCATCTTTTCAGACATATTAAACAAGAAAAGATAGTCCAGTCCAGTAAAAAGTCAATCCAGTACAAGTGTCAAATCCGGTTATAAAAGTCTGTTTGATACTAACTAAAACAAGCTTTTAGTCAAATTGTCAAATCCGTGAAATGCCAAAGGCAAGACTATAACAAGTATCTAGTCACAAGTCCAAGAAGGGGTAGGCCCCGAAAAACTCTATCTCGAAAGTTAACTAAGTTAACTATTCTAATTATCGAGAATTTTTAAAGACTCACACACCTACTCTTATGCTTTAAGTAACTAGATAAAATACTCTGAAATTTAAACAGAATAGATAAAAATCTTATCTGTACAGCCTCGAGCTAGTCTCCAACGATGCGTATGCAGCAGCGGCAAACTAGATCTGAGGTAAAGGCAGAGGGGGATTGTGGGTATTAGATGTCCTCGAGCTTCTTCTCGATGCAGAGCTTGCAGTCGGCCGGCACGGAGCCGAGGATCGGCTCCGAACCCATGTGTAAGAACAAAGGCGAGATTGAACACTCTCACATCCCTTTGTTACCCAGAAAAATGTCCGTTTTTCTGATCCAGGTACGAAAATGAATAATAGAAAAAAAGAGACCAAGATCCATACTTAGAAAAACAGTACAGACATACAGTGGCACTTCTGAGGAGGAGTCATCCTCTGACACTGATTTAGTAGCTAAAAGGAAACCTCGGCCAGTCCCTTTAGGCATAAGAAACATGGGGGGGGGGGGGGGCAGAAAACATAGAAAAAACAACCACACAGAACATTCAACAACTACTAGAGAAGATTGTTACACAGTAAACAATGTACACCATATCTCTTCATACCAACTGTCTGATGTACAAAATAAAGTATTAAACAAGGGTCTAAACTTTGTACCGACTTTTGTTGTGCCTGAACATGTTTATGGTTAATGAAATGAATGATTTCTGCAGATTACTTAACCTAAAAATATTTTTTTCAGATACAATAAACACTCAAAGAGCTACTGGTTTCCAATTTGGTAAATCTAATTTTCAACCCCCCCATGGATAAGCATGTGGCCATCTTCAAGGAATGTGTCCTCAACGACCTACATTTTTCCCATGAATATCAGACATAACCTTACTAAAGAACAAGCCCTACATGATTTGAGCTCATATCATGATATAGTCATATTACCAGCTGACAAGGGAGGTGGCATTGTAGTAATTGATTGGGACATGTACCAGGCTGAGGCGGATAAACAATTGTCCGATTGTCATTTTTAAATACATATGGTTGTTGACCCAACTCCTAACTTTAAAAAAGAAATTGATTCTTTTCTATACCTAGCCACAGAGGAAGGCATTATTAACCAGAAGATTTGCAGACAATTGACAGTATCTGATCCCAGTTCCCAATATCTATATCTACTTCCTAAAATGCCTACAAATTCTAATTGTCCTCTGGGACGACTGATTGTGTCTGGTAAGGGATCTTTGACTGAGCCTTTATCTACCTTCCTCACTGAATATCTGCAACCTTTATTATCTATGGTTAGGTCTAGGTTAAAAGACACCACTCAATTTCTTAACATCATTCAGGATGCACAACTGGAACCAGATTGGTACCTATGTACACTTGATGTCACCTCCCTTTATACAAGCATACCACATTGGGCAGGATAGGAGGCCATTCAATAGTGGCTGGAAAAATCTCAGTTATATACCCCTGATTTCAATACACTTCTCTTATCCCTAAGTGAACATGTATTGACTAAAAATGTTTTTCAATTTCAAGGTAAGACATATTGGCAGGTCCGCGGCACAGCAATGGGAGCATCTTTTGCTCCTATTTATGCTGATCTGTTCATGGGATTTTTGGAGGAACAACTAATATATGATGATAGCCACAACCTTTTTCTTGATCAGTTGGATATTTGGAGACGCTATCTGGATGATTGTTGGATGGTGTGGCGGGGTGATCAATCATATGTGCATGAATTTATTCAATATCTTAATGAGAACGAATGGGGTATTCAGTTTACATTACATATTGAATATCAAGAAATCATATTTCTGGATGTTATCACCAGACAGGATGACCATAACTCAGAGACCAAGGTACACAGAAAATTTCCAGAATACAATACCCTATTACATGCTTCCCAGTCATCATCCTCGCCACATCATCAACAACATCCCAAAGTCACAATATCTATGTATCAAACGTATTTGTTCTTCTGAACAAAGTTTTCAATCATGCCAAAAGGACCTAACCAACAGATTGCTTACCAGGGGATATCACAGGGATTGTATTTCTCGGACCATAACTCGGGTGGATCAAATAGATAGATCTCAACTTTTAGTACACCAAGATCGGACTGGTGATGACAGCATACAGAAATCACAGCCTATCACGCTAGTAACTATCTTTGGGGCTAATACTAACAGGTTTAGAAATATCACCAACAACCACTGGGATATTTTGTTGGCTCATGACCAACTGAATGAAATACTTGGTCCCCGATGTTCATTTTCCTATCAAAGAGGTAGAACAATAAACTCACACTTAACCCACTACAAACGTTATAACCCACAAATTACTCTACAAAAAACTCAATTGCTATTTCTCCTCACTTAATCCCTCTGGCTAAATGTTATTTCTCCTCACTTAATCCCATATTAACTATTCCAGCTTTTCTTTTAAACCTGAACTGAAATTCTAAACTTTTTCTCTCATTACTACATCTTCTCCTCTACTTTATAGCCATGCTCCTACCTATTTTAGTCTGCTTGAGGTCTACAATCTATCATTTCACTAATAACATTGTTATTGTTAAATTTTGCTACATGTATGCTACTCGTATATACTTATAAATTGCTAGAATAAGAGCAGTTGCAACCAACTGGCACAGTCTGTCAGGTGTAACAAATGTTAGAAGAATGCCCAAGAAGCTGAAGTTAGGTGCACAAACAGTGGTACGATGAGTACTGCTGTATGGTACAGAAACCTGGGCAGTAAATGCAGAGCAGTTAAGGAAGCTAGAGGTGATGGAAATGAAGTGTCTTGGACAGGCAGTAGGATACTCACTGTGGGACAGATGGAGAAATGAGGGCATAAGAGCAGAAGCCAAAGTATCTGCAATTGCTGAAAAGATCAAGAGAACAGATTAAGGTGGCTCGGGCACATGTGCAGAAAAACAGAAGACAATCTGGTAAAGATTTGTGAAAGACAGGAAGAAGGCAAGAAGAAATGAGGGTGTCTAGCAAAGAGGTGTATGGATTGTATGAGAGAAGATCTGCAACAGTCAGGCATGACAGTTGATGAAGGCAGGAATGTGGTACTGAATCGAGAGAAACAGTGAAAGTTAACAGGACACCACAACCCCATGCAGAAAATGGGAAAAAGGGAGTTGATGATGAACTGCTTGAAAACTGTACTGTAAAACATTTATTCGTTATTTTGTGTAAATTAATGTGGAGCTTTTCTCCCTATGCCTCTGCTAAAAACAGGTTCTGCCTTATCGGATCATTCCGTTAAGTAAATACAATTTCCAATGCCAAAGTAAAAAAAAAAAAAAAAAAAAAAAAAAGTACTTCTCTCTGCCAAATGTGCATCTTTACAGCACAACATTATTGTTCTAAATGCAGCAAAAGCTGAGGTGAATAGAGATATTGCCATTCCTGGACAGAAAAAAATATGTGCTACTGTTCTGCACAACCCAAGTCACAGTGGTACTGCAAATGCCAAAAAAAGAGTCCTACTCACTAGATTTGACTTCAGTGCCTTTAGAAGGTGAGGATGCAGGACTCTGACTCCTCCCCTACCCATAATCCATCTCTTCCTCCAAATACCAAATATCGAGTTTGCCTGCTTATCAGTTAACAAATTCTCTTATTATCTCATAGAATATAACATATGAATACTATACAAAAAAAAAAATTTGAAAAAAAAAACAACCAACCAATATTGTGAAATGACAAGGCTCCTAGTTAGGCCCATTCAATCAAAGAGGAGCACCAGGGGAAAAAAATTTGAAAGGGGGAAGGAGGGAGGGATGTTAAGCTGGATGTAAAAAAAAACACCAATCAATCTTCTTTATGGTGAGTACATAACTTTCAAATCAGATGCTGTCTTTTTTGTCCAATTCAACCTTTGGGACATTTTTCACAGAACTTGTTGAGTGAGCTCTAGGTTTCTTAGCTAGAGAGTCTCAATTGTTCATATACAAAGGCTATGCAGTCTGACAGCCACCTTGACAGTGTGACTTTTACAACATTCTGGCACACTATGGGGCTTTAGATAAAGCTACAAACAGCTCATTAGATTTTTTTTAAATCTTTAGTCCTATGGAGATAAAATGTAATCGGTCTGTGGACATCTAATAGATGCAGAGTATATTCTCCTTTGTTAAAAATCTTGGGGAAAAATACTGGTAAATGTATGGCTTCACTAACGTTCATTTTGGATGCCACTCTTGGAATGAGCATAGGTTTTGTTCTCAAAGAAGCACCATCCTTATGGAAAATCAAGTAAGAAAGTTACAAAAAAGTGCTTGCAATTCAAAGATCCTTTAAGCTGAATTGACCGCCACCAAAAAACAATCTTCCATGAAAGGTACTTTAAGTTTACAGATACTGGTGCTTCAAAGGGGGATTTTGTTAACACTTGAAGCATGACAGATATGTCCCATGGAGGTATAGGGATCCCTTATGCGTGGTCTTAATAAGAATGCTCTCTTTATAAAAGCTTTCGAAATATTTAGAAAGTTACAGCATTGTGTGTCCAACATGGAAACTGGCAATAGCAGCTTATTGCACTTTGATGGTTGAAAAGCTGGAGCCTTTTATTAGAACAGGTCTGCCAATAAATCTAGCATGGAAGGAGCGAAGTTGAAAAAGGATCTATCCCTTTAGCTTCTGTCCAGATAGAGAATCTCTTCCTTTTGCTGAGATAAGCTTGTCTGGTACTATATTTCTAAGAGGCTAACAAAATATAAACCACTTGAGTGGAAAGCCTGGCATATCTGGCCACAGTTAAAACTGGAGGAGCCATGCGGTTAGCTTCAGTGTCTCTGGGTCCGGGTGAGGCTGTCTGGATGGGTGAATCAGATGGTCTGAACGGCTGTCCACAGTCCAGGGAGGACGTAATAGATGAGGTCAGAAGAAGAGGACCCACACTTGCTGGGGCCACAAGGGGGCAATGAGGATTACTTTCTGCTTTGTACCTTCTTGTTTTCTGAATGAACTTTGTTATTACTGGAAACAGGGGAAATGTATACAGACAACCAGGAGGCCAATTGTGGACTACAGCATTTCTCGGTGATTGTCCCTTTGGAGGGATTAGGGTGAAGTAATTGCCGCACTTGTAGTTAGGTACAAAGGAAAAAGACTGCAGCATGGATGGCTGCAGTGGTTGAAGATCTGACTCACCACTGCTTGACTGAGTGACCACTCATGTGGTAGTAGGATGGATCTGCTCAACTTGTCTGCTAACACACTGGAAACCCTGGGAATATGTTTTTTATGAGAAAGTGCCACACTCTCCTGGCCTTTTGGCATACAGGATATGAACAGGTTCCTCCTCTACTTGTTGAAGTACCAGACTACTGACATGTTTTCTGTCTGGATTCTAATCACACCCCTAGGGAGAGGTCCTGGGAAGCCTGCAATGCTAGGAAGACTGCCCTTATCTCCAGGATATTGATGTGGACAGTGGCCTCTGTATTTGATCATGAACATTGAACTGTCTTCCCTTCAAAATGCAACCCCCCCCCCCCAAACACACACACTCCAGGAGCGAAGCATCTGTGGTTATTATGGTCATGGGGGGGGGGGGGTCGACCTTTTAAGAGAGCTGTGGAGGTCAGCCACCATGTGATGTGTGACTTGCACATGCGCATTAGAAACTCCACCCATGAAGAGGTTGGAGGAACTGGGAACGTTGCACTGAAAGGGTCCAATAAAGAATTCTCATGTAGTATCTCTTTAGGGAAACTAACATTATTGTCAAAGCCATAAGTCCTTGTAATTGAAGGCTAAGTCTTGCAGGTGGACTCTGGGAGAGATGCTCATGTTCAAGTGGGATTCAGTGCTTGGGTATCAATTTGCTTTTGGAGTGGTTGACAGCAATCCCTAAATGTTGAAGAAACTGGAAGCGAGAAGTCCCGTTGCTGGAGTAGGAGATCCCTGGTGAGGAGCCAGTTGTCTAAGTATGGGAACACCTGGAACCCTAGCACTCTGAGATGTGCTGCAACTTCTGCCATGTAATTGGTGAACACACAGGGAGCTGTGATGAGACCAAAATTCAGTGTCCTTAACAGGAAGTGACTGGCTCCCAGGCTGAAAAAAGTACAGTTTTGTACCTACCATAAATGTAGATGTTCGAGGATCCACATTGCTGCAGTCCTAACTATTGGGTAGTCCGCTGTCCAGTCGGCCCGAATACCAGAGTATATGGCTGACGTCGGTCAGGGCGCACTAGACTGACGTCAGTACGTCAGGGTACTAATGCGCATGACCGACGTCATATCCTCAGTCTTTTCTTGCCCCAGATGTCAGAAGACCCTAAAAAGACAAAGCCCAATATACCTGCACCAAAAATATGTACAATATATACAAAAATATATACAAAAATATCAGCATATAACCTCACCTACACAACCACCCCTAAACACAGACGGGAAGGAGGGAGGGTAAATTGGACTGCAGCAATGTGGATCCTCGAACATCTACATTTATGGTAGGTACAAAACTGTACTATGTTCTTCATTCCACATTGCTGCAGTCCTAACTATTGGGTAGAATCCCAAAGCAGAGGTAAGGGAGGCTGGCAAATCATAAAGAAGCAGGAGCTGACAACATGCCTTGCAAAATAGCTGTGGCAAAATCAGCCCTAGACTTAGAGTAGAGAGGAAGGTGATAATGCTTAGAGAAAGTATGCACTGAACTCCAAGTAGCTGCCTCCAAAATATCCTTAGTTGCCACCCCCGTTAGAAATGCTGTTGAAGTGGCAGTAGCCCTAGTGGAATGAGGCCTAATCCCAGCTGGAATCTCCTTGCCATGATGGGAATAACAAAATGCAATGCAAAACCCAATCCACCTAGAAATAGTTTGTTTTGACACAGGCTTGCCCTGCGAACTCAAAGCAAAAGAAACAAACAACTGCTGAGACTGCCTAAAATCCTTAGTCCTGCTTAAATAATAACGCAATTGCCTGTGTACATCTAAAGTGTGCAAAATCTTTTCCCCTTTATTTTGGGGGTCTGCATAAAAGTAGGCAAATGAATAGTTTGGTTTAAAGCCACACTAGAAACCACCTTAGGCATAAAGGAAGGATTAGTACGGAATGTTACCCTATCCTTATGGAAAATCAAAAGGGCTCTACTGCCATAAGGGCCTGCAACTCAGACACCCTTCTTGCAGAAGTAATAGCCAACAGAAAAGCAGTCTTCCATGATAAGTATTTCAATTCAGCAGTAGCCGCAGGCTCAAAAGGTTGTAGAGTAAGTTTTCCAACACAAAATTGAGATCCCAAGCAGGAGTAGGAGCTCTACGTGGGGGTCTTATATTCTTTGCCCCTCTAAGAAACTGCTTGAACAAAGGATGCGAAAACAATGGTGGGTCACAATCATAGTGAGCTGAAATTGCTGCAGCATGAATCTTAATGGAAGAGAAGGACAAACCTTTGTCCAATAACTCAGTAAGATATTGAAGAGCCACACTCAAATTAGGCTCAGAAATCTCCAAATTCTTTGCTGTACTCCAAAATAAAAACCTCTTCCATTTTTCTCGTACACTTTCCTTGTACTAGGTCTTCTAGCTTCCATAATCACATTTAAAACTTGCTGAGGAAGTTGAGACCTGCTGTGTTTCAACACAGAATATGCCAGGCTGTTAGATGAAGAGAGTGAAGCTTGACATTGAGCAGATGACCGTCCTTCTGAGATAACAGATGTGGAATCAAAGGTAAAGGCCATGGAGGCTTCCTTACCAGACTCCTTAGTAGTGGGTACCAGTGTTGCCGAGGCCAATCTGGAGCTATTAAAATCATCCTTGGCTTGTCTTGTCTGACCTTTAAGAGCACCTTTGGAAGAAGAGGCAGAGGTGGAAAGGCATACACATGAAGATTTTTCCAACTGAAAGAAAGAGCATCCACTTTCCAAGCTGTGTGATGAAACCCCTTTGTGCAAAACTTTGGCAGCTGGTGGTTTAGTGGAGAAGCGAACAGATCTATGTCTGGAGTTCCCCATGACACTGTCAATTTCTGAAATACATGAAGATCCAGTTTCCACTCGTGGGGATCCATGATTTGTCTGCTTAACACATCTGCTAAGGAGTTCTGTGCTCCCGGCAGAAACCTTGCCTGAAGAGTTAGTTGCAAGCTGAGCGCAGTCTCCCATAAAATCATTGCTTGCCTGCATAGAGGATAAGAATGTGTTCCCCCTTGTTTGTTGATGTACCACATGACAGTTGTGTTGTCTGTTAGAATCAACACCTGCCCTGGAAGAAGTAACTCCTTGAAAGCCATTAATGCAAACTGGACTGCTAACATCTCCTTCATGTTGATATGTAGATGCTGTAGTCTGGCAGGCCACTTGTCTTGTATCCACTTTCCATTTAGATGAGCTCCCCAAGCAATGTCCGAGGCATCTGTCGTTAAAAACTGACTCGCCTCTGGCCGGGTCACAGAGAGTCCCTTGTTTAGGTGACATTCCTGAGCCCACCACAAAAATTCTTTTTGAAGGCAAGGTATTATTTGAATGACAGTGTCCAAATCCTGGCAGTGCTGTGTCCATACATTTTTGAGATACCATTGCAACTTCCTCATATGCAGTTTGGCATTGGGAAGCACCAGAATACAAGATGCCATGAACCCTAATGCTTGAAGGACTGTCCTTGCAGTCAGCACGGACTGATGAGATAGTTGATGGAAGTAAAGGGATAGACTCTTTTGTTTGTCCGGGGTTAAAAAGGCCATCTGGGCTGCTGTATTCAGTCTCACACCCAGAAAGCACATGTCTTGAGAGGGTACTAGACTGGACTTTATTTCGTTCACAGAATACCCTAGGCATCTTAGCACTGCTATAACATATTCCAGATGCTGTAGAAGGTCTTCCTTTTCTTGAGCCAGAATCAGGCAGTCGTCCAAGTAAGGATAGATTTGAATTCCTTTTAGCCTGAAGTAAGCTATCACTGGAGCCAGAACCTTTGTGAATACTCTGGGCGCAGTAGATAAGCCAAAGGGCAATGCAGAGAACTGATAATGAGAATTTCCAGCTCGAAACGCAGATACTTCCTGCAACTTAGTCTTATAGGCACATGAAGGTAAGCTTCCTTGAGATCTAAAGTTACCATCCAGTGATCTTTGCCCAGCAGAGGTAAAAGCTGTTGTAACGTCAACATCTTGAACTTGGGAATGTCCAGATAAGTGTTGAGGATAGATAAATCCAAAATTGGTCTCCACGTGTTCCCCTTCTTTGGTACTAGGAACAGGCGAGAATAAAATCCTAGGCCCCTTTCTGATACAGGGACTGGCTGAATAGCCCCTATTTGGAGTAACAGAGAAATTTGCTTGTGAGCCTCTTTCCTTTGTGGAGGAGGAACGTCTGGCATGCCTTTGAAAGGGGGCAATGTATGGAAATAAAACCTGTAACCGTGGTGAATGATATCCAACACCCATCTGTCTTGAGTAATTAAATCCCAATTTTCTTTGAAAAGAGACAGTCTTCCTCCCAAAGGAGCTGCCAGACGAGAATCTACTGGCAGCTGAAAAGGCAGGTCATTGGGTCTGTTTACGAAAGGACTGACCCCTGCCCTCACCAGAAGTCTGAGCAGGTGAACTCCCTGTTCTAGGCCTAAAAGAACCTTGAGCTCTGCCCCTACCACGCCTAGACCTACCCCTAGACTGGGAATCATAAGCAGGATATGTCCATCCCTTAGTAGGCCAATTTCTACTAAACTTCGGTGGCTGCACCTGCAAAAATCTTTAACAGTTTGCATAGACTTAGCTTTGTCCTCCATTTTCTTTAAAACTGCTTCCACAGGCGAACCAAACAACACATCAGACTGTAAAGGAGCATCCAAAATCCTTGTCTTAACATGCTCAGCTAAATTCTGATCCCTCAACCAGGCATGCCTGCGAAGAACAGAACTAGTGGCAGCCACCCTCGAGGAGGCCTGTACAGCATCAAAACCACATTGCAAAGAATGCTTACCCACTTGTTCAGACACATGAACTAAATCCAGCAACTCTTTACACTCAATACCTTCCGCCAAAGCATCCACCTTAGATTTCAGTTGTGAAAGGAGATAATTTTGATATTTTAGCATATGAAACTGACAATTCAACGCCCGCATGGCTAAAGTGGAAGAAGTATACACTTTCTTTCCCCATCTATCCAAAGCCCTTGCCTCTTTATCAGTGGGAACAGGATTTTTAACCACAGAGGCCTTAACACCTTTAGGTCCCTGAGAAATAGTTTCCGGGTCTGCCCTAGGACTCTTAAAAAGATACTTATGAGCTTCAGGCACCCTATAGTACCTATCAGGTTTAACAGGAGCAGGAGGCAAAGAATCAGGGTTCAGGGAAGCCTCTGCAAAAACATCTTCCACCACATTCAACACAGGAGGTATAGCTAAGGGCCTATGCTGGGGTAAAAACAAGAATTCCCTAAGCCTTTTCCTGGAATCAGAGTAATCCTGGCCTTCCCATTTAAAGTGCTCCCTCATGGAATGCAGAGTCTCTGAAAATGAGAAATCCTCAGGAGGAGAAGCTGTAGGAGTGGAATCATCCACATCAGAATCAGAATAAGGAGGATACTCCTGCAAATCTTCCGCAGAAGACTCAGAAGCCTCTGAACACTGTTCAAAACTATCAAACTCAGGTTCCACCCTAGGCCTCTTATCAGGAGGGGGCATAGAACCTCTAATCATAGTAATCAAATCTTCTGCCATTTTAAGCATATGTTTCTTAGGCACAGAACCTGAAGTGCTAGGAGAAGCCCCCACTGAAGCTAAACTTGGCCTACCTCTCAAAGAAGTTTTGGAAACAGAAGGAGAGGCTCTAACTACCTTGGGAAGAGAGGGAAGAGCAGTTACCTGAGAAGCCCCCTCAGCCTGGCCTACCTCCTGAGAAGGCACATCCTGTAACAGTAAAGTCTCTGCCTGAGACTCCAAAGAAACTCCTGGCAAAACCTCTGGCTCCACTGAGCCTTCTAAAGAACCGACGTCCGGGACTGCCGGTTCATCAACCCTAGGCTTCGCTGTTTTGTCCTTGCGCTTCTTGGACGAAGCGGGCGTCGGAGCATCCGACGGCATTTTATAATTACAACGCTTACCAAACACTAACCTGGCACAGTCTAACCTCCTCTTAATAGTGCGTTTGTTAAACCTAGCACAAGAGCGGCATCCAACAACGTCGTGCTCAGGCCCTAAACAAGGTATACACAAGGTATGGTAATCCCTATGAGGTATCTGTTTCCCACAAGAAATACAGTTATTCACTTTTTCTGACATCCGGTTAAATACTGAGGCAAGAAAAAACCAAAATGTTCCCAACGGGTACTTAGCCAACTCTGATTCAGTCTGAAACTCCGACTTCAGAAAATTTCAGAACGCCAACCTGCACTCGCAAAACTGCTTCTGCATCGGACCATGCGGCAAAAAAGACTGAGGATATGACGTCGGTCATGCGCATTAGTACCCTGACGTACTGACGTCAGTCTAGTGCGCCCTGACCGACGTCAGCCATATACTCTGGTATTCGGGCCGACTGGACAGCGGACTACCCAATAGTTAGGACTGCAGCAATGTGGAATGAAGAACATCAGAAATCTCCTTGACTGCTGTGAAATCGTAATATGGTAGATTGCATCTTTGAGATCTATAGAGCTCATCAAATCATCCTTGCTCAATACAGGTATGACAGACTGAACTGGACCATCCAGAACACTGTCTGTTTTACAAACAGACTGAGGTCCAAAATTGGCCTTAGGTCCCCTGTCATTCCCAGAACCAAAACTTCAGATTCTAACTGGTTTGGGGGACCTGTTGAATTACTTTTTTCTAACTGCTTTAAGACTTCTGCTGCTGCAGATTCCATCTGATGGAACAGTACTGTAGGAATCCTTTTCTTTAGGGGAGGGGAAAAATAAGTTATGCACTCACCATAGCATTACAACTGTGTTGTCCATTTTCATTCTTCCTCAACTGATGGGTCTCTGATTCGACTCAGCCACTTCTTACAAATTCAACCCTCGAGCTCCTCCTTTTACCATAATGCCCTGCCAACCTAACATACCTCAGATCGAGTTTGCTGCCCTTAGTAAATAATGAATAATACCTTAAGAGAACTTAAAAAGGTACAGATTAAAGCAATAGAACTGGGGCTCAAACAAGGAGTCACAGTTCCCAAAGTATTATCCCTTAGATCTCTCCAGGAGAGAAGGGAATGGAGTTAGGAGGGTGGGAAGTTGAGGAAGAATGAAAATGGAGAACACAGATGTAATGTTATGGTGAGTACATAACTTATTTATCCAACGTTGTCATTTTCATTCACTACTCAACTGATGGGATGTCCCCAGCTAGATGAATCTTGGGTGGTCCTCATGGAAGGGTATTTTGGAGTAATACAGATTCAAAAGCAGCTCTGTTCCTAGAAATTAAATCCAATTTGTAATGACCAATAAACGTATGAACACTGGACCAAGTGGCAGCTGCACAAATGTCATCTATACAAGTTCTTGACCAAAAGGCTGAGGATACAGTCAAAGACCTTGTAGAATGAGCCTTAGGGAGCGGAGGCAAGGATAGCCTTTTTACTACAGACAAAAGATATGCAATCAGTTAACCATTTGGCCAGAGTAACTTTAGAAATTGGTATATCCAATCTTTTACATTTGAAGGATACAAACAACTGGTTAGTCTTATGGAAATCTTTGGTTCAATGGAAATAAAACCGAATATGGAAAGAAAACTGGGAGGTTAATGACCTAGTTGATATTAGACTCAGAAGCTACCTTAGGCAAAAAACACAGGTTGGTCCATAAGGAAATCCTGTCTTTGTGGAATACCAGGAAAGGAGGCTTGGAGGGGACAGCCTGGAGTTTGGCTACTCATCTAGCTGATACAATGGCAACTAGAAATATGGTTTTCAAAGACAAAAACTTAAGGTCTGACTTGGCTGAGGGTTCAAAGGGACCTTAAGTCAGGCCTTGAAGCACAACAGTTAAATCCCAAGGAGGAATAAGATCCTTTACAGGAGGCCTAAGCTGAAAAGTTCCTTTGAGAAAGACTTTGCATAATCTAGAAAAAGCTATCAAAGAATTATTGTCACCTAGATGGAAGTATGAAATGGCAGGCGACTGAACTTTAATAGTAAAAGATAGGCCCCTTCATTAAAACCTGAAGCTAACATCTCAAGTACAGCTGGTATAGAAAAAGAAAAAGGGTCCAAATCTCTCTTAAGGACCCAGAAAGCAAATCTATTCCATTTACATTTGTAAATCTTTCTAGTAGAAGCCTTTTGAGAAGATGATAAAGCATGTCGGATGGGTGAGGAAAGCCAAAGATGACATTTTTTGCAAGACTGTCTTCACTAGGACAAATAAAGGCTACTAAAGAATAAACCACTGTACTAATAACAGTCCACTGCAGAATTTACATTTGAAACCTGCATAAAGGAACTAAGGTGATAGCTACTGCCATAGACCCCAAGACTTGTAAGATCAGTCATTCTGAGATAGAGCATGCAAGATTACTTCCTTGACCCAAGATCTGAGTGTCTGAATTTGTGTTGGAGGAAGAGAGGCTATATGGCTGACCATGTCTAAATGATCGTTTATGAACTCCAAACTCTGTGTAGGTGTCGGCTGTAATTGACTATGATGCTTAGGTGAAGGGGTCTACTTTACAAAATAGAATGTTTAGGTGATCGAACACCTAAACATCAAACTTGTAATATCGTAAGCAAAAAACAGCGAACGGTTGACTTAACGCAGGGAAAGATTTCCCTTGGCCGTTCTCCAGATTTTGCCGTTTTGTCTACTGTAGAGCGATATCGGAGATGGTATATTTAGTTAGGGGGGGCACAGCCCCCCCTTAGTTTGGGTGTAAAGTCCCCCCCCCCCCCCCGTGGCCAACCTACGTGTTCTCCTGCGCCGTTCAATGCTTTTGGGTTCAATATTACAAGTTCGATGTTTTGGTGTTCGATCACCTAAACATTCGATCTTGTGATACAGACGCAGGTGAAAACACAAATGGAGCAAGTAGTCCCTTGCCTGTAGAAGTAGATGTCTGGATAGAGCAGTTAAAAGTCAGTCATGTAGGTACGGAAACACTCAATCCTAGTAGTCTCAGGTGAGCTGCTACCACCGCCATACATTTGGTGAACACTCTGGGGGCTGTGGTGAGGCCAAAGGACAGTGCAGATATCCGCTGAAGCATCTGTTCATTTTGATGTGATAGTACACATCCTGAAGATCTATCGAGCAAATCCAATCATCCTTTTGCAGTAGGGGCAAAATGGACTGAATTGTGACCATCCAGAACATTGAATACTTCACATATTGGTTTAGTTTGCTGAGATCCAGGATGGGTTTCAAGTCCCCTGTCGTCTATGGCACTAAGAATCTTGAGTAGGTTCCACATCCTATCTAGCCTGGACAGACCTTCTGGATGACTTTCTAAGCAGTTTTTTTTCTATTTCTAAGACTGTTGTTTCCCTCTGACTGGGTGGGACATCAGGGGGGTTCTTTTCATTCTTATAGGGGGGGATTGGGAAAGTGGTATGATATAACCTCTTGAAATAATTCTATGCACCCAGGAATCTTTTGTAATGGAAGCCCAGGCTTTTTGGTGTAGAGATAAACACCCTCCAACTGCCTCAAGAGGGCAACATTTCAGGAGTTCTGGTAAGGTTTGCCTGAGAAAGAATCCCAGAAAACCTGGCTCTGCAGGCCACCTCAGTCATGGGGACAGCATCTTCTATTAGAGTTCTTCCCCTGCCTCAGGCTGAACTATATCCTTGTGAGTCTTGGAAAGGACCCTGGGATTTGCAGAACCACCACTTTCTACCTTCTTGCTGATTCTGGGAAAAGTGTCTTTGAGAAGTACAAACACAGATCCCCATGCCAGACAAGGTCTTTATATAAATGAAAATAAACCACACCAACACAAACCTAGTTGCAAGCATTTTACATCACAAATCATACTGACACAATCCCAGCTGCAAATATTATATATCACTTATAATTTACCCAATTATTTTTAGTCAAAAATTACATAGATCATTTAAGCCCTGCCTTCTTTTAAACCTCATTCCTCACCTGTATGCATTGTTCCCATGATTCCCATGTTTTCCTATGCAGTTTGCTCCTACCCTTTTCTAAAGATCTCAGTTCAAGTTGTTTTAATTCTGTTACTATCTTCACTACTTCTAGTATAGTCAGTTTAGATTTTTATTTCCATTTTCTAGTAATTGCTTTTCTGGCAGTCAACAAAATTGGACACAGCAAGGCCTTACCAAGTCTAGGCAATTCAGATTCTGTATCATAGCTTAGAAAAATCATCTCCCCCGTCACATCAATCTGCCCATCCAGCATCTCCGACAGTGCATCCCATAGGGAATCCTTAAACTCTGCCAACTCACTACACTCCCAGAAAATATGTTCCCAATTACCTCTTTTTTTCTCCGTCACACCTCCAACATTTGCCATCTACCCGAGGAAAAATTCTCTGGATTCTACTTGGGGTCTTTAAATATCTATGTAAACATTTCCAAGCAAAAATCCTAAATCTTATAGATTTTGTTGCATATTTGGGAGACATAAATGTATCATCCCATTGCTTCTTTGTGAATTGCTTATCCAAGCTCTCTTCCAATCCCTGGGATAAGTTAAGCACAAATAGTAAGAATAGTATAATGAGATGAAGAAAAATATTTCAGTATAATGAATGCAGGTATTTTATAAAGTTTTATGTTAGGCTAGTTATCTGTGAAAGGATTAATAAAGTCTAAACAGTATGAAGAAAGAAAATCACAGTATGTAAAGAAGAAAAGCTAACAGAACATGCTTTTACAGAATTTTAACAGTCAAAAAAATTTTGAGAGAAGAGTAGAAGACTATGAGCAGAAACCCAAATAAAAGAGATAATGAACATAATAATGTATGATTATGTTGACTATATTTCAAATGTGTAGAAAAAAATAGACAAAAAATTCTTGCTTGTGTTTTTTTTTTTTACATGGGGTGGAATTAGACAACAAGAAATGAGATCCAAGATAGATTTTGCAAGAAGTGAAATTTTAGTTGTGGTTTAACACTACACCCTTGTAAAACTGCATATAGATTATTGTAGTTATGTAATCTGTTTTAATGCTATGTAAATATAGATTTAATAAAGACTCCCTTCTCTTTTCTATAAGTGCAGTGGTCTCTTTTACATCCACCTGGAGCTACATCACCAACTCAAGCATATGGGGCCTCAGTTTAAGCCTTATCCATGCTGTACTGCATTTTCCATTAGTGAAACTGCATTAGCCCTTAATGCTGTATTGCAGTTTCATTAATGGCAAATGAATCCAGCAACCTGTGGCTGAAATGGAAACCACAGCCTTCTGATCTTCCAGCACCAAAGGCACATGTGCTACCTATTGAGCTGCTGAAACTTAATAAGTGTACCCGGAAAAAACCTTCCTCCAGGTTTCACCTCAACTGGGGAAGCAGGAGTTGTTAGAAAGGGTGGACTCTGATCATCTAGTTCTGTCATTATGTTAAGTACATAATTTGCATGCCTAAGATGATCCAGTCTATCTTCTTTAATTTCTAGGACATGTCCTTAGCATAAGCTTTTGGGTGGTTAAGAAAGAACCCCTCAAAATATGGTGACCCTGCATGAAGACTATTCCCTGGACACTAAATCCAGCTTAGGTGTATCTTATTAAACTGTGCACAAAAGTCTAATGTGCAGTTGCACAGATATTATGAACGCACTTTTAAAGAAGGCCTTAGACGTAGATCAGTACTAGTTGAAAAATTATTTGGAGGAAAAGGAAACTAAGTCATACTGTTTTGTGTCACATTTTGATGCAATCACACAGCCATCTTGCCAAAGTCAGTTTAGAGACTAAATCTCAAAACCTATTCTGTGCAAAGGCAGCACAACATTGATCATCTTTTCCGAACGCCTAAGTAAAATCTCAGTTACACAGAAACATCTACACAATGCAAGAGATTTTCCTTTATTAGAATAATTTGGAAAGAAAGGCCAGAATAATGACAGACTGATTTAGTTACAGTAAACAACTTTGGCATAAAGGATAGGTTAGTTAGTAGTGTAACCCTTTCTTTGTGGAAAATCAGGTAAATGGAGTGAATGCATAAAGCCTGCATCTTGGGAAGTTCAAGGATACCACAGCAATAAGTTAGTTATCCGGATACTGGATGTAGAAAGATGCTACTACTAAAAGTCTTACATACCTTAGGAGAAAAGACCTAAATCAGATTTGAGACAGGTAATCTAGAATGACCAGAATAGAAGCCAAAAATGGATCTAAGCCCCCGGCTATTGCCAGTACTGCAGACATATGTCACTTCCATTTACACGTTTTCTCTCTTGAGCCCCTGGGGATTAAGCAGCATCACTGAAACTAGAGAAACCCATCTGTTAGAGTAAGTGAAGGTCCAAGTGAGGCTTCTCAGACGGGTGACTGAGCAGCCTTCAGAAAGGACTCAAAAATAGAGTCTTCTCCAGAAAAGCAGGCCACAACTTCAGTAGCCACACCTGTTGAGGCTAAAAGGGAGCTTTGAGAATGAACTTGGGAAGCTTTGGTTTTCTGTAAGAACTTCAGAATCAGTGAAAAAAGAAAGAAAGGAACAGGGAAGTCCCAGGGGTCTGCTTGGACCACAGTATCCCTGGGAGACATCCCTGGAAGGGACATGAAGGGAAAAAGTTACTACACTGAGTTGGACAGGGATGCAAAACTACTGCAGTATGGCTTTCTCCAGTGCCAAAAGATTCTCCATGCCACTCATAAGCTTACACATTTGTACAGCATCAGAATCCAGCAACTGAGCCTCTCTGCCACAAAAATAGACTGACCCAGAATATAGGCTGCTTTCAGGAAGTGGCTTAACCTAGTCTGTTCCCACATTCTCATGACCACTCTGCAGCTGGAGGAGGACCTGCTCCCTTCCTCCTTATTTATAGCCACATTATCCATATGAACAGCAACAGCCTCCTCTGGCAGAGAAGTATTCAACTGCACAGGGGGTTAGCATCACTCTCATCGCCAACATGTTTAAGTGCAGGTAGTTTTTAGCTATACTCCTTTGATTGTCTTGTCCTCATAATACACCCCGCCACCAGTGGGTTAAGGTACCTATGGATATGGTTACCATGAGGACGAGAAGTAGAAATAGACTGCACAGATCAATGCTCTATTTGTACATCCACCTTTGAGATGAGAATGGATATATATATATATATATATATATATATATATATATATATATATATATATATATATATACACACATATATATATATATATATATATATATACACACACACATATATATATATATATATACATATATATATATATATATATATATATATATACATACATATACATATATACATATAGGGATATCCTGATCTGAAGGAAGAGGTTGTCCAAGATGAGACCACTGTGTTTGAAGGGTCCACTGAAGTACCTTCTCGTGGAACCTGGTATGGATAACTAGAAAAATGGTAGTTAACATCAGTTCTTCTGATTTTAGGCATAAGTAAACTTGTATTAATTTTTTTTTTTCAATGGGAGCATTCATTGTTCTCTGGCTTGACAGAATTCTCTCTCTTGAGGTAAACTAACGATGTATACACTGCACCCTATGGACATCACATTTACAAGGGATTCATCTGCAGCTTTGTAATGTTCACTGTAATGCACTGGAATACAACAGGAATTTCTTGCTTTCCACAGATGCTCAATTGTTGACTAATTCAGGAGCCAGTCATCCAAATATGGGAAGACTCTGTTCACTAAAACCACTGTTGCCATGGTCATACAGTTAGTGAACACCCTGGGTGCTGTAGTGAGATCAAACAGTCCAAAACTGGTAATGAGTAGCTCCTACCCAGAAGCAAAGAAACCTCCTTGACTCCTTGGTTATTTTTACATGCAAGTAAGAATCTAATCTTGGAAGTCTAAAGGGCACATCCAGTTGTCCTGGCCAGGCAAGGGAATATAGTTTGCATTCAGACAATCGTGTATGAGAGCTTGGGGATGAACCAATTAAGACTGCTTAAATATAACATTAGCCTGAGGTCCTTTGTTTTTGACAGATCCAAAGGAATCTTGAAGAGCATCCAGATCCTTTCTGACCTGGTGGGACATCCAGAATGCCTGTCTTTTGTAGGAAGTGGATAACCACTTTTTCATCCAGTTTTCTTTAAAAGGGTGAGATGTCATGCAGTGGAAGGGATGTCAGCCTGGCGTGGGTGAGGAATGGGATTTTTTTCTGCTGTTTCTGGGTATTCAGGTCCTGATCCATCTATCCTGTCCTCCAGTCCACCACACAGGGAAATGGAGGGACAAGTGACTCACCAACTACTTCTAAAGTGGGACAGGGGAGTCAGGCAAGCTTTCAAGGATTGTACTGGGATTGCCTAGTAGGTGAGAAGTCTCAAAACTCACAACAATGCTGGCTGTTTCTGCCTCTTTAAGAGCATCCATTTTGAAAGGAACCATGGCCATGCTGGCCCCTTCCACACTGCTGGTTCCACGACTGCTGGTAGCCATGCTTGAATCACACCTGCTTAGGAGTATTTCTGGCTCCTAGAGAAGGGTTAATGTTTTTCCTGAAAGTGCACCAGCACAACAGTAAGCATTTTTGTCACCTCTCTTGCTGTCTTGGAGCTTCTTTCTTACCTTGTGGTCTGAAGAGGATGGAGCCATTAATGGAGGGCATTTAGAAATGCCACCTTGCAATTCTTGGAAAAATTTATCAGATGCAGCCAGACATAATGGTACAGCAAAATATCAGTTAACCAGCACCCATGGGAATGATAAATGCTGGGTAACTGTAGTTTCTGATTTCTTGAGAGTTAGTATTAAAAACAGGTCTGACTAATACTGTACCCTATCCTATTTGTTTGGTTTGACTTGTTCTCAGGTTGGTGAGAGGGGGAATTTATTCTCATCTTCCTTTTTAAAACTCTACAAATGTAAGGCATGTTTCAGCGGCGGGGAAAACAGAAAGTGGTGCAACGCATGAAAATTGTACTGTATTTCTTCAATTTTTTTTTTTTTTTGCTGGTTGCTTGAGAGTGCCAGTTGCTTGAGTTCCATAGTAGTAAAATAACACAGCAGGATTCAACACCCGGAGAAATTTTCTCCGGGTGTTGAATCCTGCAGTGTTATTTTACTACTATTGTTCTTTCGTTTGACTGGGGGATTGCATTGGGACTTTCCGGTATTATCTTTTATTTTGCTTGAGTTCCAGTTAAATGAGAGTTTACTGAAAATTAACAATGGCGCAACTATTCTAGCCGACTCATCTGCAGCATTTTTTGCTGTATGACTAGATTCAGTGGAAACTGAGACCATAGTTGCTGCCTTGGAAATCAGTTGTCTTGAGGCCCTTCTGGGCATTCCATGCACTGTCATAAGGAGAGCTAATTAGTGAGACATAGTGGTGAAACTCTGTTTAATGGGGATGCAAATAGGTTGATAACTAGTATTCCCTGACCTGTGACTCTTTTGGTTTCTGTGTTAGGGATCACTTATAAGGGAGAAAAAAAAAACTTCCGAGTCTGCCCACCAGAGAACAGGCCACCAGACAACACAGAACTACCACGAGGAAGCAACTATTCATCAGTGCTGGCTTTCAGTCACAGCTCCTCTGTATAGGGAGCAGAAATGTATCCCCCATTGTCTGCTTATGTATTACAAAAATGCCATGTTGTCCACATGGGTAAAAAATGGTTCCCTGAGGTGGGGCGTCTTAAACAAAAGTTAACAGCCCCACTATTATCGGTGTGATTCAGTAGGGGTCATTGTTTCTTGGACAGTATACACTGGGTAATGCCTTCACCCTCCGTAGGGCACACACATCTACTCATGTAGGAGCAGAAACTTTGAAGAGATTTCCAACTCTAACGTTGCTGGACTGCTACCATCACCTGAGTTAGTCAATGCAAATTCTGGTGATGTGACTCATCTGAGGAAGGAGACTGTCATACCGGCTCCACTACATGTGCACAAGCCACTTTAAAACTCTTATCTGCAACCTGGCATAACACACCAAAAATAATGTTGCTGCTATGTATGCAGAAATTCACAGTGGTCTCAGGAGATGAAATGAAATCCTACAGGAGTGTATGAAGCACTTATCTTTTCCAATGGAAGGAAGGTCCTACATAGCGCATTACAAATGGTACAACCTATTACATATGATGCCTTGGTAAAGGCTCTAGATGAGACTTTGCCAGGCTCAGTACTATACTATAATACTGAAACAAGATGAGCAAAGATTTCATGTGCTGATCTAGACTGTCCAAGAATACTGCAGCGCAGAATTTCTCATCCAGGTACTGGAAAATTCTGACTCCCTACAACCACATGTGGATTGCTAATATCACCATACAGTTGGTGAGCACCCTGGGGGCTGTGTTGAGATCAAAGGGCAGTCTTCTGAACTGACAGCATCTGGTTCTAACGCTAAAGCATAGGGATTTACTGGACTCATTGATGACTGTGATCTGGAGGTAGGTATTCTGGAAGTCCAAACACCACAATCAATCTACTTAGAGCATGTAATGCAGAATGTTTTGCAACAAGATTGTTCAAAAAGTTTTTTTAGGAATATAACAGCTGAAACCATGATCTGTAATGGGCCTGGGGTCTCCCATTTTCTTTAGCACTGAAAAGAATCTAGAGAAGCATCCTTGCCTATTCTAGTTTTTGTGGGAACTCCTGGATGATTTTTTTTTTGAGAGGTTTAGTACATCTTTTCTTTGTCATGGATTTCTGATGGGTTGGAACATCTAGCAAGGGCATTAGGAAGGAGGGAGACAGTCTTAGGAATGGTATTCTGTAACCCTTGTACATTATTCCCATGATCCACCTGTCCTTGATGACCTCTTACAAAAGCAGTAGGCTTGTTCTCAGACTGCCTCCTGAGATGAGCAGTCATGGAAACCTTCAGCAGTACTGCTTTATGCCTTGGGGCTGACTGCAGCTTCCTGATGACTGACAGTCCTTGTGGGTGGGGAACGTTGCTTACAGAGGCCCTGTTAGGAAAGGTGCACTCCAGAATTCTCCTGTTGACTTTGCTGGGGAACCAGCCAATGTGGCTGCTGTGCATTCTGTTATGCAAGCACAAATTCTACCTTCAAATACCTAGGATTATAGCTTGATTGATCTCTAATCTTTTTCCACACAGAGTGTAATAAAAACTAAACACACTCCTCTTTTGGGCCAAATAACATCACCCCCTTTCTATCTCAACTGACCAGAGAAGCAATCAGCAAAGGAGTTCTGTATCAGCTAAAATATGGATTGCCCATTTTCTTATCCACCTCCGAGAAATACACCACCATACTCCAATCTCTAACAGCATCTGCTAGTTCATTTCAAAATGTTAGCACCACTGCAACTCCCTACACAAGGCCAAATGCCTACCCATAAAACAAACCATAAAACAAAACTCTCGAACTTACTGTTAGGATTCCAACTCTACAAACTGCTTCACCTTCAGACATTTACACCCCTTGCAGTTAAACTTCATGAAAAAGCTCCTTATACAATCTGAGACAGTACTCAGAAGCCACACTAACTCTGATTATCCCCAGCACCAAACTCTACAGCACTGCACATGCATTCTCCTCTCAAGCACCTACTCTTTGTCAAGCTGTCACCTTTTACCTAAATTAAATCAACACTTGCTCACAATATAAAATGCAACTCAAACACCTCTTCATCGAAACTAAATGTTTCTGTTTCAACACAGGACATATTATAGCACTATCCATCTCTCGTTTCTTCTTCTCTGCTCCTCTCTTTTAGAATTACTAAAGGCTAACCCACTTTAGAATCTAATGTAAATGGTGTACATTATACTCCGCTTGTTTACTATAATGTAGAGACACAGTTTTTCTGTGTAACTAATCTGAACTACCTTGTTATCGCTTATAATACTGTTTTTTTTGCTTGTGAAATGTTTATTTCACCTGGGCTGATCCTGAAAATTGGTTAGTATTGATCAGTTCACTTCCTTGGTAAACAAAAAAACAAAAAAAAAAACAAAATGAAGCACCACTGAAAATAAACTTCTCCCACAGTTGTAAGGACCCTGCCCTGCTTTCTCCATGTCTTTGAGAAACCATTTTAGTTTTTCATCAAACAGGGAAAACCTGAAAATGGGAAATACAAGAATGACAACTTGCTAACCTCCATGTAGTCCATCAGTCTAAGCCAGGAGTACAGGTATAAGGCTAAGCTGGATCATACAACTGTGGCTGCACCTTAAATGGCATTGTATACAACACAGAAAATGAGGCTGTAAGTTTGATCATCTTCAAGGAGACTCAAGACTCTTTCACTGGCCATCCAGTACCTCTTCCATAACATGGAACATTTTAACAAAGTAAGCCTTCTATAAATATGCCTTGTGCATAATATAGATCAGCACCTTCTGCGGCAGGGTAGAAGTTACAAGATTCCCTATCAGTGGGATGGACAGCATTTCTTAAAGATGCTGCACAGACAGCTGTATCAAGTTTAGGAGAATCTGCCTACTGTGTACTGCCAACTTGGTGGGCAAAATATTCAGTCCACCTTGTAAGGTAGTAGGGCTACTGTGTCTGGACTGTTTCAGCCAGCATTGATAGCACCCTTCAACATACATCCACCAAGGATAGAAAAGGATTACAGGCTGAAGCAGACTTCCTGCTATAGATTCCTCTGGAGGAAAGATACTGAGTTCAGATGTCAGCCTTCTCTTTTCCTACATCATATGCCAATGGTTCACGAGTTTTGGGTTGTTGTGAGGTAATGGTGGGGAGTCTAATATGGAAGAATTGGAAAGCTCTGCCTGCTTGTAAACAACAGCTTTGAGCCTTCTAACTGGCCTTTCTTTCTGGGAAGTCTAGACTTGACTGGTACTGGAGTCAGACAATGGACCTGGTTAAGATGTTAACCGTTTGTTCAATACACCCTTCTTCGAAAGGAAATTTTGGAGCTTGCCACAACTTTGTTTACATGTAGCTCTACTGAAATGAATGACGGTAGTGCAAAGGCAGGTCTTATGACCTTCCTCCATGCCATACACACACAATTTGTGCCTCTCACCTAGGAAAAATGGACACACTGAAGGCACATTTCAAAAATAAACATTTTGGTGTTTTTGCCCTATAAACATAAGGCCCAAAACACCTAAGAAGGGGGAAAGAAGAAATGGAACAAACAGCCAAAAAGCAGTGTAGATAGAGCCAGATATGCTTGCATAGCACTCCCTGAAGCTGGTTGCCTCTGGTGGTTGCTCTCTCTACTGAGAAGATAAAGCTACTTATTACTTAGATTCATTTCAAACATTTTGGTGTAGTTTTGGGTGAGCTAACGAATAATGGCATCATCTCTTAGTTGTAACACAAATAGATTGTATAGCTGGCCTAGAACATTATGAAGGTGTAGTGATCAGGCGGTGTAATAGAATGTCATGATGTATCATGTTTCATTAGCACAGAGTCACAAACAGTAGTGTGACTGAAAGCTGTTAAGTATTCAGCAGTTTTGGAATCCATGTGAACTGCTCTGGAAAATGTGAACAGCTTGTTTAACGTCTATATGAAACGGCTACAGATGGTCATGCCTGTAGATAAACAGTACCTGCATGAACAGTCAGAAGCCACTAAACCAGCCAAAGAAAAACTATGAGGTTCAAAATAAGACCATTGAAACAATGAAAATGGTGCTGCAGATGGAAGCTTAGTTAACTGATTTGCAACTTATTTCCAGCCAATGGAATATATTAACTATTACAAGTCAATACAGGATTGTCGCACGTACAGCCATGGTCAGTATGGGAGGTAAGCACTAGAATATGTTTGGAAAAGGAGGCACAAACTTAAGATGTGTATGGCTACACATCTTATGACCTTCCTGATCACTTGCCTAGTATTTTTCCTATGCTCCTAATTAGTGCTGTCTTCCTTTAGCTTCTTGGCTTTCTTCTTCAGATGTGAGGGGACATCCGAGGCAGAAGTTTCAGCAAACATGGTGTCTTGAGCTAGAATTTTCAACCATTTATTCCTCAAAAATGTACACAGAGAGAGGAAAGACATCTCAGTAAGGTTTGCAAAATTAAATCCTGACAAATGGTATAATTTGCAATGCCACGTTCAGGCCCTCAACAAAAAAATGACACAGTGAATGCCTAACTTTGTATGTAATTTGTTTACACAGAGGTGTTTGTCTCTCTTTGTAAACATTAAAGAACTTCCAGTTAAAAAAAAAAAAAAAAAAAGAAAAATGAGGAAGGGTCCTCAATGGGGTACTTGGACTTGACTGGTAGTGGCAATCTGGACAGACCAAGGAAACCACAACATCTTACTTCTAAGGCTTGCAGAAGGAAAGTTTGAAGATTTTGGTATCCATATGTCCCTTACGTACCTGGGCTCAGCTCAAATGCTGAAGTCTGAGGTTGGTTCTAAAGGGACTTCCAAGTTGGCTGTACACTGAATAGCAGCTTAATTTGAAGCTCTCCCAGTGTGAAAAATGAAACGGAGAAACTGCAGCAGTGATACTGTTAGCTTGAGTAAAATTCAGTTACTGGTTTACGTAAATGCATTACCTGGATACCAGCAAAGAAGAAATTTAGAGAACTTAAAAGAAAATCAACCAGAAAAGGTGGAAAGAAAACACTGCCCGATAAGAATCCTGTAGCTGTTAAGCAAGAAGGTGGTCAAGGTTCAGCTCTAGTAAAAGATATAGCTTCCAGCAATTTAGAGGAAAAAATAAATCAAATATACACAGAGGTGATTAAAATAATTGAAACATTGAGGGAACATATTAACTCAAACAACAACAGGCTGTTAAACAGAAGTTCTAACTAGCTATTCAGATGCACTGCTAAAACTCCAAAAATCAGGGGATGAAATGAAGAAATGGCTGCCTGTTTCAAAAATGGCAGAATTAGAAGATGGTAAACAGAGAAAACCTGAGATTTTCTGACGTACCAGAGAAACTGAAAGAAACTGACTGTATTAATTTTATGAAAGCACAGATAAACAACTGGACTGGTATTCCACAGCAGGATTTGTTAAATGAAAAGTCACAATGAGTGCATGCTCCAACCCTGGCCATGAGAAAGCAGCCAAGACCTGTAGTAGTAAAGATGCAATCATACTAGCAGAAAGAGTTGATCCTGACAACACTGTGGCAGAAGGGAAAGTATGAAAAATTAGAGACAGCTGAGTGTTTGTGGAAAATGATTCCTCATGGTACACCTGGCAGAAGAGAAGCAAATTTATCTCAGCAATCTGGGAATGTCAAACGACAGGTGTGAGGTTCAAACTGCTGAATTCATCTGTCTTGTGAATATTTTTGGACACAGAACAGGCTAAGAAGAAAATAAAGTTCATTCAACAAAATGTGAGACAGCAAACAGAAGGGGACTCTGCTTATCATTCTTCTGACAAGAGACTTTTCCAGTGAAACATTTCCCAATTCTCCAAAGGAAAATGCTTGAGGAAAAAAAATAAACAGAAAAAAAACACAGGAGCTGACCATAAGACTCAGGAGTACTTTGGAACTGAACCAGAGTCCAGTGTTGGGAGATGCAGATGAAAAGGAAGAAGACCAGCAACACTAAAATTAGTGAATAAATGGGAGACTATAAAGCATCAATTATAACTGTGAAATATGGCTTTACAATTAAAAATTGCTGAGAACGAGTGCTCCTTTGTTTACTTTTGTTAAACTAATTTGTGGACTGTAAAGCATATACCCCACTTTATGTTATTAATGTTTAGAAAAACACTAAAATGGGGAAATTAACTGAGTAAAACAATTTTGTTCTTATTAATATTTGTATAAAACATTTCATGATATAAACTGTATGTTCTATATAGTCCAGAAGTTTTGTATAGAGTATAGTAAGGGTCATTTTAATGTTTGTGGAGGTCTTTTCAGTTATTGTTGCATGTGTTAAAGACATTAAACAAGTATTTGTTAGACACAATAAATATTGGCTTTACAGTACATCAAAAGTAGAAAGGCTCGTCAAAAACAAGTTTCCTGTGAATAAGTTGTGATTTTGGGATGCTGGGTTGGGGTGGTTGTAAAAGTGACTGATTATTGTATAGGCAGAATTAAGATATTTTCTCTCATTTTTACAAGGGTGAATGTCTAGATTAATGGTATTGTCTTAAGATATAAAAAAGTGTTTTTGTATGCAGATAGACTTGAAAAATATGACAAAATGATGAAAGTCATGAACATGTTAAGTTTCTTACACTTTGCAAAGAAAACACTTGCACTTTTTCTTAAGGTTAAAAGTTTTCTGAAAGCATATTAGCTGTTTTTCACATCTAAGAGGGGAATAGACATAATAAAATAATGGACAGTAATCAGTGTAAGTGGGAAAAGAGGTGGCATGGGTAACCTTAATTTTAGGTCAGGGAATGCCTGTGGATGCAGTTGTCGATTTGGGGTAACTGTTCCTATCTGGAGGGTAAGACTTCATTATCTGAAGGTGTACATAGTTTTGAGTGCTTGTTCTAAGTTAATGGGGATAGGGGTGTTCTGAAAATGTATTTCGTTTTTTTTTTTGTCTGAGGGTTATCATTAAAACAAAAAGTCTTGAAACATGTGACATAGGTTCAAATGGAAATGAGATGAAATAACTGCATTAAAGATCAGCCTGCCAAATGGTGTGTGCATGTAACACAAAAGTTGGAAACACGCATCCAAAAATGGTCATATATCATATATGGGGACAACAGCTTTTTATCATAATGACTACACGATCCATATTATCCTGGAAGGTAAACAGCTGTAAAGGTATAGACAAAAAGGACATAGTATTGAACTATTTTAAGAAATGCAGAGTGCAGACAGCAATGCTGCAGAAGTTGTACTTAAAGGAATGAGCATGTCAATCTGAAAAAGAAAGGAGTTAAGAAAGGATATTCAAAAGAAATTCAGGGACAAAGGAAAAGGGGAGTCATTGCTAGATGGGGTTCTAATAGTGATAGACATGGAAATAAAAGGCAATAATAGTAGATCTGTGGTAGAAAGGAGCTATTGGCAAGCCAGGAGGATTATGCTGGCATGTATTTATATTCCACCAAAAACTGCTATTAGGGAGCATAAGAAAATTTGGGGAAAAATCTTTCATCGGGAAGTATTACATATAGGTGGGGACTGGAATTTGATTTTCAACAGTGAAGATGTATCAGGGGGGACCTAGAAGAGAAAAATATAACAAAAGATGGAAGATTTCTGAAATATTATGCAAATATTTGGTATGGAAGATGTGAATTCAGTAGTAGAAACTCAGAAAGAATTCACATATTATTCCCCAAGGTAGAACAACTGGGCTAGAATAGATAGAAATTACATTTCAGAAGAACATGTGCATTTAATTGAATACTTTGACACACATCCAATAACTATTTCAGATCATGTACTAATAAAAACTAAGATACATGCAGGGTAATAAAGTAAAAATGAGACACTGACACTTTTTCATTTAACTGTTAAAAAGAGAGGAATTTAAGGAATGAGTAGAGGAAATTATTCAAGAGTTATTAAGGAATTTACAAATACCTTCAGATATGATAGCTAGTGAGTGGGATAAAATGAAAATGGAGGTTAAAATTAGTACAGAAATAAAAGAAAAAGATGTGGTTAAGAAATAATATGAATTACTTACAGCTGGCAAAGATTCAAGTTTTGTAGAATAAGGGGACTGTCAACAAAGAAGAGGAGGCACAAATGCAGACAGCTAAAGAGGGATTAAGGGAGTATTTGAATAATGTGGATTAGTTTAAAAATACTGTCCTTTTGTGAATGGCTTTTCCAATCTTTCTTCTCAGTCTTTTCTTACCTCCTCCTCCTCCTGATTGTTATAGTTATCATGCAGTATTTTACATGCTCTAATAATTATCCCTTTTTAATAGCAGTTGTTCTAGATTCAAATTAAAAACTCACTTAAGATTCATATCCTTTTCTCTTTGCCTATATTCTAATATTAATCCCTGGTAGGAAAGGCAGTTTTTAGTGGATAGTCCAGATGTCTTCTTGGTCTCATCTCACTCTAGTACCTTTCCCATTCTAGTCATTTACTCCAGTTCTTGGTTCTTTTCCTAGTTTTCTTCAATAAATTACAACCCTACCTTGCCTATTTTATGTACCCTACTTGCAGTCATCCATTTTTACAAAATCTACTTCCTCCTTTCTCATGCTAGCCTAGTTCTTAGAATACATTCTGCTACTTTATGAATATAATATTCTGTATGGTTATTATACTCCTTAAAGATCTAGATCCACACTCCCACTATTTCTTGAACTTCCCCATGCTTTACCATCATCCCTTTCCATTTTGAATTATAACGTTCTACAGTAAAATCTCTTAACTGGCATCCATGAGGATTGGTAGATGCCGGATAACTGTAGTTTCTGGTTGCTTGAGAGTTAGTATTAAAAATTGGCCTGGACCATCTGAACAACTCCTGTAGGTTTTTTTAAATTTACTGGTATCGAATCAGATACTAGTATCGATTATTTAGATGTGACTATTTAAAGATAAAACAAACAGATTCGGTTCAAAGATTTACAGGAACGATACCTTTTCTAACAGCTATTTAGACTACTTGAGTAATCACCCTAGGTGGTTTACAATCAAAAGACTGAAAGTCAGTTTTAACGTCCGGCTTCTGTTCGAACATGGTAGAAGTGAGTCGGAATGTCGACAGTCAAGTGAACGGCAGTTAAGATCATCAACAAGGCAGAGAAATGTAGCAGGTCTGTCAACGGCAACTGTCGACATTAACATCGAAACCAGACTGTCGATGTTATGGGTCGATTATCCGACCTCATTAATATTCATGAGGTTGATGAAATGAGTCAAGAACATCATCTTTTGTGGTTGTGAATTCCATGACTTTGATAGTAATCCACCCTAGGCATTATAAGGAAAACATCTTCAAATAAAAATTGATACGAGCTGCAAGAATGTGTTCACAATTTGACAGTTTCCTAATAGATGTTAATAACATTTTGAATATGTTTGGGGAAAGAGGTTATCCTCACCCATACCTAACAAAAATTATTCAAGAAGTAACTTTAGGTTGGGGAATTAAGTAAAAACCTTATTGGGCACTGATATTTGCCTCGGCTCCAATAGAGCATTTTCTAATAAAGCTTCAAAATTCCAAAGTAGTATTGTTTTACCTTTTGGAATGGGTAGTCGTGAAATCAAAGATATAGTAGCAAGAAATTGGGCTATTTTTAAGGGTAGTCCAGAAGTGGTCGAAATTATAGGACAAGCCCCGTTTTTTTGTCTACAAAACAGGGAAACATTTAAAATGGCTTTCTGAAAATGAGGTGAGGAATTTTCAAATACCTGAAAAGGGAACGATAAAGTGTGGTGCATGTAAACAATGCCCTTATACTCTAGAACAACAGATTATTACTTTGCAACATGCACCCTTTAGTATATTATTGGCAATGGTAACTGTGGGACTAAGGGCTTAATTTATATTGCTATTTGTGGAGATTTTTATAAAGGAAAAACAGAGAGAACCTTCAGAAAAAGAATTTATGAGCATCTCTATGCTATAGCCAAAGCTAATTCTAATATTTATTTATTTTACATTTGTTGACCGGGTTAGTCCGATTAAGCTTGGTGGCTCATTTTGAGACCCAGGGAGAAAAGTTCCACAGTAATATACAATTTAATATCATAAGAGAATAAGAACTTGATACAAAATCAATAAGCATTCACCTACTACATACAATATGAGTATAGTTCTACAATGGTAAATGATAATGAGGATATACTAAGGGTACAGCATTAAACCAATACAAGTGATATTCACGAGTAGTTCAATATCCATGCACACAAAATTTGTAAGACATTACGGCTGGTGAGGTTTCAAATATGGGAGAGAGTATAGGGGCATAGTGGGGGAGGAAGAAGGATGAGTAAAAGAAAGTAGAATGGCTAAAAATAGATTGCAGGTTGTTCAGGGAAAGCGGTATATAAGCACAGTCAGGAATGTAAAGGCATTAAGTAAATTTAAATTTGGCATTTTGGATACAGTACCTATCAATTCTAGACGAGGGTGATGGGAATTAGATTTAGAAATGTAGTGGCAACTTAGATTGAATGCCACAGCTTCCCCTGGACTTGACGAAAACTTGACCATTATGCCATTACTTAAGAAAAGAGTCTGCACTTAGTAGAAAGAAGAGAATGTCAGTAATATTTATTTTCACAATTTAAAAAAAAAAGGATGATAAAGTTTAAACATTTATAAGAAAAAGTGTAAACTTTATGTTTTTAGTGTTTAAACAAGCATCAATTGTATTTTATTGTTATTTTAATGTTTTAGATTGGGCATTTTTATTGTGACAAGGTTCCTTTAAGAGCCTAATAAAATGGATTAATAAGCCGTACTACTATATAAAGGCCAATTAATTCCAACTCAATTGTTCTGATGAAGTCCCAGTTGATTGTGTATAGGGAAGAAAGTGCTTAACAGATCATTAAAAAAAGTGGATTTTTATGCATTATTTTAAGCTTGGACATTCGATTTTTCTGTACACATTGCTTCTACAGCTGCGTTAGCCAGCATTTCCGTCCAGGATGGCTGCTTTTTGTTTGTTAAAAATAGGCCTGACTAATACTGTACCCTATACTATTTGTTTGGTTTCAGTTGTTCTCAGTTGGGGAGAGGGAATTTATTCCTATCTTCCTTTTTAAAACTCTAAAAACTTTGGTATGTTTCTGTGGGGAGAAAACAGAAAGTGCAACACATGAAAATTGTACTGGATTTCTTCAATTTTTTTTTTTTTTTTTTTTTTTTTTTTTTTTGCTGGTTGCTTGAGAATGCCGGCTGCTTGAGTTATGGTTAACTGAGAGTTTACTGTACTTGTGTTAAGTATATAAGCCTCCAGTGTGTAGCTCTAAAATATCACTTCAAATCAGGCACTCTTAACACCACCTTGCTCTTCTGGAAGGATCAACCTATCCCACTTAACTCTTGCCCTCTTTGCCTCTCAGAGAGATTCCTTCAACTTTATTAATTACTATCCACAACGTCTCCTCTGGTTGATAAAAATATGCCTGACCTCTATACAATACTGAAGGGACAAAGTATTTTCACTGCTTGTACCTTACTATCCATATCCATAAACAAGAGCTTCCAGTTTCTTAGTTTTTATCATCTTTTGTTTAGTCTCTTCCCATATATCCTAAAGGTACCATAACAAAAGCCTTTTTAATCCATATTCCTAAATACTTCATCTTGTATCCCCATAAATAATTTATGGCTATAGTCTTTGGTTTATTTTAATTAATTTTATATCTTGAAAAGACTTGAAATGGTCTCAAAATGTTCCACAACACTGAGATGTCCTTTCTGGAGTTATCAGGTACAAAATATCATCTGCAAACAAAGCCAACTTTTCTTTATTATATCAACTATATCCTTGTAATTCTGCGTCTCTTATTTTCTTTGCCAAAGACTCTAAATATAAAGCAAATAATTAAGGGGAAAGAAATAAAAAGCAAAACCCAGAAAGGCACAGTCCCATCAGGTAAAAGTTGCTCTAAACAAATCAAAAATAAACAAAAGATCGAGCAACTAACACAGCAATAAACATACACTGATGGCCCAAAAAACCAAAGCAGATTAAAGCGGTGCGCAGTATTTAATAGAAAAAAGGTGAGCGCTTTCACAGTTATAAACTGTTTCATCAGACCTACTTGCATAAAATCAGCTAAACATTTTAATAGTATACAAGGACAACAACACCTACCTTAAACATCATAATTGGAATGTAACAGCATTAACAGTGACATTAAAACCAATTAACTTCCTATACAAATGACTCTACTTACAAATTCGGCCCTCAAAAGCAGAAAAGCATACTCCATCTGTTCATAGCATAAAACTGCATTTCTAACACCACCATTCAATAATAATACACAAAAAAAATCAAAAATGAATAAAATGATATTAAAAGGCAAATAAGTCCAGTCACGAGCGAATCCTACAGAAACAAAAACAGTAACCTATACAATAAAAACTAAATTAAAAAATGGCGATGTAAAAATCTAGTTTTACGTTATGAACATATGGAGTATACTTTTCTGCTTCTGAGGTCCAAATTTGTAAGAATAATCATTTGTAAAAGAAGCTAATTGATTTTAATGTCATTGTTGATGCTGGTGCATTCTAATTATAATACTTTAAGGTAGGCGCTGTCCTTGCATAATATTTAAATGTTTAGCTGATTTTATGCAAGTAGGTCTGATGAAACAGTTTATAACTGTGAAAGCGCTGGCCTTTTTCTATTTAATACTGTGCACCACTTGAATCTACTTTGGTTTATTTTGGGCTATCAATGTACATTTACTACCGTGTTAGTTGCTCAATCTTTTGTTGTTTAAAGAGGACACCCCTGCCTATTTCCTCTGTTCAAACACAGCTTAACAGTTAGGATTCCTCCTACATTGCAAATCCACAGCCAGGAAGTCAAAGCTAGTAGAAGTAGTAAATCCTTTGTTTTGGAAAAACACAACCAACGTAAAACAAGCACTTTCGCTCGGTTGATACCGAGCTTTTTCAAGTTAACAACCCATATACCCCTAAATAAACTACCCCTTTTGTTGCACAATTAGAGTAACAACTAGAGTTGAAAAGAAATTTTCTCGAAGGAATGTAAATGGTCGAGTCGTTAATAATGGCATTACACTGTTTACAGGCACCACACTTAAAAGTACGCCGCTTAGAGTTGCCTGATGTTGGTCTTGGAGTATTCTTCCTTTCAAACAATTCCTTAAGATTTACATCTCTCTTCCTTACAAAATTAGGGTGTGGTTGTATCAAATTATTAAACTCCTCATGTAAGGTAAGAACCGGCCAATGTTTCCATACCACATTCTCAATGTCCAAGGAACTGAGAGAATATGTGTAGATAAAGCAGCTGTGCTGCTCTACATGATCTTCAGTAATACCCTCAGAAATTAGTGGATTATCCAAGCTAATTGTATTACATTATTAACTTGAAAAAGCTCGGTATCAACCGAGTGAAAGCGCTTGTTTTACGTTGGTTGTGTTTTTCCAAAATAAAGGATTTACTTCTTCTACTAGCTTTGACTTCCTGGCTGTGGATTTGCAGTTCTTGGCTTTGTTCTACTTTCTGGGGATCCCCCTCCTACATTAATTCTTGTCTCTGGTCGATCATATATCCTCCTAACTAAACTCATTATTGTGTCAGTGAATGGAAATGCTTCCATTGCCCTTCTCAGAGAATCCCAGCTTACTCTGTCAAATGCTTTCTCTGCATCAAGTGTCACCAACAGCAGCAATACTTTTGTACATTCTGGTTCCCTCTGAATCATTTTTGCTCTATTACTGCTGTCAAATGTTTGTTGCCCCTCCAGAAAACTACACTGATCCATATCTATAACTATGGCAACACCTTTGGCATTCTTTTAGCTAGTATAGACAAACACTTTATAATCATGGTTTAAAACTGGAATAGGTCTATATGAAACTAGGTCTCAAGGGTCTTTAGGCAATACAACCACCACAGCTTTCTTTTACGATGATAGTGCTTCTCCTCCTTACTGTTAAATAGCATCTTTCAGATGTTTATTAGGGAAGAAACTGATAATTTCCACAGGAATACCATCTGTTCCTGGTGACTTTCCTGAAGATTGATTATACATCACTATTTTTACCTCATTTCCCCCTATCTTAACTGTTAGTTATTGAGCCTCATCTACCTCTAACCTTGGCATAATTAAGTCTTCAAGAAAGAGCACAAATGAAAATATTTACAGTTTCTACATTTTTTGCTTTATACAAATTTTCTTAAAATTGCTAGAATATCTATAAGACCTCTACAGGATTTCTAGTTATTTTTCTTGTTATGGACTTCCCAAGTCTGATGACAACCTTTTCTTCTACTTTCTGTTGCATAAGTTACTGTGCAAAAAGTTTTTGTGCTCTGGAGTTACCAAAATAGTTGTTTAACAGCAATATTTCTAAACCCATGCTTATTATTTACATATTCCCTTGTTTTTATTTTAGCACTCTGCATTTGCACCTCTTCTCATTCAATAAGATACCCGTTACTCTGTAATATTTTAAATTTTGCCAGCCTCCTTTAAGTAATTCCTATTACTTCTTATCCACATCTCTTTCTGTTTTATTTCTACCCTGTTTTTAAACTCTGTTTTCATTTAATCTCACTCGTTAGCCATAAGTTCTGCAGATATTTATCTCTTCCCTAATAAAGCTGACAATTTTAACTACCCATTTCTTAAACAGGTAGATGGAAAAGTGCCAGTGTCTCATTTTAACTTCACTAACCTGCATTTATATCATGGTTTTTATCAGTGCATAATAGATATTTATTGCACTAGGTTGTAGCTTTCAATTAAATGCACATGTTCCTAGGAAATATCATTTCTATCGGTCTATCCAAGTTATTGTACCTTGGGAAGTAATATATAAATTCTGCTAAGAGTTCATATGACTGAATTTACATATTCCATGCCAAATATTTTCATAAAATTCTTCAGAAATCTACCCTATTTTCTTATATTTTCCCTTCAAGGTCCCCAACACATTCCTCACTACTGCAAATCAAATTCCAGTCCCCACCTGTAAGTAATATTTCCCTGCTGAAAGCTGCTTTCTCCCAAAAATTTCTTAAGCTCCATAACATCAGTTTTTGGTAGATTCAAACACATGCCAGTGTAATCCTCCTACCTTGCCAACAGCCCCTTGCTACCACAAATCTACCATTGTTTTCTTTTTTTTCCCTCTTCTATCACTATTGAAGCCACTCTAGTAATTAGCAGAATTACTTTCCTTTTCCCCTGATATTCTGCTGAATATCCATTCTGAAATCCTTTGTCAAATTCACATGCTCATTTCTTTCCAAATGCGTCTCCTGCAGCATTGCTATTTGCACTTTTAATTTCTTAATTTCTTAATATAATTCAATACTCCCTCTTTTTGTCTATACCTGTAAGGCCATTTGCTTTGCAGGATAATACAAATAGTGCAGACATTATGATAAACTATTGTTCCCACCTATTATATATAATGTTTTTGAATTTGCATTTCTAACTTTTGTGTTACATGGATGTGCTAATGTTTGACAGCCTGATATTTTATACAGTTGTTTCTTCTCATCTCCAGTTGAACTCATGTCATATTCTTCAATTTAATAACAAGCCTTCAAGCAAAAATTGACAGTTGCACTTCATGCATTACCTAACCTAAAATTAAGGTTATCCATGCTAGAACACTGTGCTTTCACTTACACTGATTGTGGTCTATTCTTTCATTATCTCTATTCCCCTCCTCCCAGATGTGAAAAAAATAGCTTGTGTGCTTTCAAAAAACAGTAGCTTTTAGCCATAAGAAAAAGTGAACTGGCTATCTTTATATAAAACTAAATTAAACAATGTTCTATTAAATGCATTAAAGTATTACAGCTGCTAAGGAGGCTGACATCCCTTATTCACTTCCAATAATTTCAAACTTTATTTTCCACCAAATTGCTTGACACTGTACCTTTAAATTTGGCATTTCCCTCCGCAAAGAATGTTTGGAATTCTCAAAATTAATTTCTTGCACCTGCTGAGAGCCTGTCTCCATGTAAAACAAAAGTAAAACAGATTCTACCATAACCAAAGGTCTTCCAACAAAAAAACACAGTAAAACAAAAAAGAAGGAACAACCACCATGGCTAAAAACAACTGAAAATGTATTAAATAAAAACATAAGAGCTTTTGTGCGAAAGCACTTCTTCAAACTATTCAAAAAAACTCAAGAGTCAACTTTAAATACCATTGTAAAACATAAAACAGCCAATGAATACTTAGTAAAAACTTAATAAAAACAGCTGGCAACCAGATCAATCAGTTGCCTTGACAGCAGATTAGTGCTTAATCCTACTTCCCCTCTAGGAACGGCCCTAGGGAAGTATTTTCATTTACACCAAAATTTCTATCTGCTTGTAAAGTGATGGTCCATTTTAATTAATTGACCCCAGTTTTATTAAACAAATCTCTTCTAATATTCTTGGCAGTCAGATGAATTACTTTTAGAAGAAAACTGTGACCAGAATGCAAACTAGTATGCTTATTCAGAGCATTAGTGCTGACATTATTTCTGATATCTCCAATGTTGTCAGAAGAAATAGAGATTCCAATTTCACATAAGGAAGTACGTCCAATGTAAAGAAGACCCTATTTCTCTGACAACCCATATGATAAAAGTACCAAACATTGTAACTCTGATTGTTTGAGAAAATACGGATGTGTACACTTACCATACGTGTAGATGTTCGAGTGTATTCACTGTTGAGTCATCACATTTGGGTTATGCCTGCCAGGGTAGCCCTCAGTCGGCCCAAATACCAGAGGTGTAGTATTTCTGCGTCAGTTGCCGAAGCTCCAGGACTGATGTCAGGTTGTCAATGTTATAAATTAAGGCAGCCAACGCCATTACATCAGTTTTTCTTGCCCTGTCAGGAGCCCCCAAAAGAGAGCTAGGTTATGGTGGAAGAACACCACCAGTAGAAAGTAAATACCAAAAAATCCTTGTAAGGAAAGAGAGAGAGAGATAAATTGTGAGAGAGAGAGAGAGAGACAAGGGGGATGGTGGGAAACCAGGACTGCAACAGTGAATACACTCGAACATCTACATTTATGGTAAGTGTACACAACTGTACTATGTTCTTCATGTTTCACTGTTGCAGTCAGCACATTTGGGTTGATTCCCAAAGCTGAAGAAAAGGGTGGAGGAAGTCAAGAAGACTGGGGACTGGCTAGGATGCCCTGCAAAACTGCTGTGGCAAAGCCTGCCCTGGACTTGGAGAAGATAGGCACGTGGTAATGCTTGGTGAAGGTATGAACATTTGTCCATGTTGCAGCCTCCAGGATGTCCCTGGTGGGAACCCCTCTGAGGAAGGCTGCAGAGGTGGAAGTTGTTCTGGTAGAATGTGCCCTGACCCCCTTGGGGGGAGATTTCCTGTGCTGCTTGTAGCAGAAATGGATGCAGTGTGCTATCCATCTGGAAATGATTTGTTTGGATATGGCCTTGCCCTCTGCTCCAGCAGCAAAGCTGACTAAAAATTGATTAGTCTTTCTAAATGATTCAGTCCTGCTTAGGTAGACTCTGAGCTGTCTGTGCACATCTAAAGAGTGCAGAATCCTTTCCCCCTTGTTTTGTGGGTTAGGGAAAAAGGTAGGCAAATGAATGGATTGGTTGAGAGCCACACTGGACACCCCTTTTGGCATGAAGGATGGGTTAGTCCTGAGGTAGACCCTGTCAGCATGGAAAAATGATGAAGGGCTCTACAGCCATTAGTGCTTGCAGCTCGGATACGCTTCTAGCTGAAGTGATTGCCAGAACCAAGGCTGTCTTTCAAGAGAGGAACTTTAACTCTGCTGATGCTGCTGGTTCAAGGGAGGGCAGGTTGAGCTTTTCCAAACCAAGGTTAACGTCCCAAGCTGGGGTAGGTGCTTTTCTGGGTGGCCTCAAGTTTTTAGCCCCTTTTAGGAACTGTTTGATGAGAGGGTGGGAGAAAAGAGGTTGCTCTGTGCTGAAATGAGCAGAGATGGCAGAGGCATGAATTTTAATGGAAGAGAAGGATAGACCCCTGTGTAGCCAGTCAGCCAGATAATCCAGGATGAGAGGTAGGGAGGGCTGTGCAGTTCAGGATCTCTTAGCCTGGATCCAGGTGCAAAACCTTTTCTACTTGTCATCATAAGACTTTCTAGTGCTAGGGCATCTGGCTTCACTTATAACATCTAGAACATGTTTGCTTAGATTGGCAGCTTGTGCAGTGGTCAGGGAATAAGCCAGGCTGCCAGATTGAGGGTCTGCAATTGAGGATGCATGAATTCTCCATTCCTCTGGGTCAGGAGTGTTGGGATCTGAGGGAGATGCCATGGCGGCAGTGTTGACAGGCTGCGAAGCAGAGGGTACCAGTGCTGGTGTGGCCAGTCTGGGGCAAGTAGGGTTGCCCTCATTTTTTTCCTCCCTTATTCTGAGCAGCACCCATGTAATGAGCGGTAGGGGGGGGAATGCATAGACCGAGAGGTTGACCCACTGGAAGGATAGAGCATCCATTTTCCAGGCCTTGCTGTGAGGTTCCCTGGTGCAGAATTTGCTGAGCTGATGGTTGGAGTGGGAAGCAAAGTGGTTGACCTTCAAGGTGCCCCATTTCTGGGTTACAAGGGTCAAGGTTCTTTGGTCTAGCTGCCACTCGTGTGGGTCCAGAAGATTTCTGTGTAAGTTGTCTGCCAGAGAGTTTAGAGAGCTTGGCAGGAATTGTGCTAACAGGTGTAGTTGCATGGCTGAGGCCGTGCGGCAAAGGGTCATGAGGAGCCTGCACAGAGGGTACAAGCAAGTCCTTCCCTGCTTGCTGATGTACCACATCACAGTGGTGCTGTCTGTTTTGATCAGTAGAGGACCTGGGGAGAGTAGGGGTCTGAAGGCTGTCAGAGCTTGCTGAACAGCTAACATCTCTTTTTGGTTGATGTGCAGATGTATTTGATTTGGCTCTATTGGCCCTGAATGCACCTGCAGTCCAGGTGTGCCCCCCAGGCATAGTCTGATATGTCTGTGGTGAGGGTCTGGGCAGCGTGGGGTTGTGAGAAGGGTAGTGCTTTGTTGTGGTAGCATGGTGCTGCCCACCAAAGGAAATCTTTCCTTAAACAAGGTATCATTAGTGTAAGAGTTTCCAGATCTTGGGAGTGTTGCCACCAAAGGCATTTTAGGTACCATTGTAGTTTCCACATATGCAGTCTGGCATATAGAATGAGTAGAATGCAAGAAGCCATGAACCCCAGAGCTTGCAGGATTTTCCTTGCGGATAACTGTGGTCTGGTGGCTAGTTGAGAGATGCAGGTTGTCAGGCGGGTTTGTTTTTCTGGTGTAAGGAATGCCATCTGGGATGCCATGTCCAGGCTTGCTCCCAAGAATACAATCTTTTGCATGGGTACTAGTTTGGATTTCTTTTCGTTGATAGTATACCCCAGGGAGGTCAGTAGGTCCTTTACAAAGGTCAAGTGCTTTAGAAGTTTTTCCTGTCTGCCTGAATCAGGCAGTCATCTAAGTATGGATACATTTGAATATTTCTTTGTCTGCAAAAAGCAATGGCAGGAACCAGGCATTTTGTGAAAACTCTGGGAGCAGTGAATAAGCCAAAGAGAATCACAGAGAACTGAAAGTGCAGTGATATTGCCCTGAAACGTAGATATTTCCTGCAAGATTCCCTGATTGGGATGTGTAGGTAGGCCTCTTTTAGGTCCAGGGTGGCTAGAAGTTGCTGGAGGGTGAGCATTTTGAATTTTGGTATCACCAGGAAAGTGTTTAGATCAAGGATGGGGTGCCAAGTGCCCTGTTTTCTGGGTACAAGGAATAGTCTGAAGTAGAAACCTTGGTCTACCTGTTCTGCAGGAACATGCTCTATTGCCCTCATACAGAGCAGGGAAAGGAAGAAAGGACTTGCTTTTTGGCCTCTGCCCACTGGTTTGGGGGAAGATCTGGGAACCCTTTTGGGATTGGTAGAGTGTGGAAATAAAATCTGTATCCCTGGGACACTATGTTGAGGACCCAGCAGTTGTTGGTAATGGTGGCCCAGGTGCTTGTGTGGAAGGAGAGTTTTCCTTTTAGGGGCAAGAGCGGGTGAGCAGAGGGAGGGGGGTGGAAGTATAAAGTCATTGTAAGTTCTTACCATGAGGGGTGGCTTAGCACTCCCTGGTTTTGAAGAGGAGGAACTCCATTGCTTAGATTTCTGCATCCCCTGGTGCTGCTGTCTGGGGGGGGGGGCTGCTTCCCCAGGGTCTGGGCTGAGCTGACCTGGAGGAGGCAGGAAAGGACCAGTGCTTGGAGGGGCAATGCCTACTGAACCTCGGTGGTTGGACCTGCAAGACGTCCTTAACTGTCTGCATAGATTTAGCTTTTTTTTAAGACCTACTCTGCCTTGGTGCCAAATAAGTTGTCTTTGAGCAGTAGTGCATCCGATAATTTGGATTTGACATGGTCTGGCAAGGGCTGTTCCTTTAGCCAAGCATCCCTGCTAAGGACTGAACCAGTAACTGCAAGATACGTCTAGGGCATCAAAACCATACTGTAAGGTGTGCTTAATTACTTGACTTGCAGAATGCATTAACTCTTGTAACTATTTTCTGTACAAGCAGGGAAAGAAGATATTTTTTGTTTGAGGAGTTCCATGGTATGTTGCTGATATTTCAGCATATGGAACTAACGATTTAGTGCTCTAATAGCAAGAGTAGTAGAGGTGTATACTGTTTTACCCCATCTGTCTAATGCTCGGGAATCCCTATCTGAGGGGGTGGGATTCTTAGCAGAAGTTGCATTAATTCCTTTAGGTCCTTAAGAGATAACCTCGGGGTCAGCAGTTGGATTTTCGAAAAGAAATTAATGAGAGTCAGGGACTCTATAGTACCTGTCTGGTTTCCCAGGAGCAGGAGGGAGGTTATCAAGAGTCAAACTGGATTCCATAAAAACATCATCCACAACATCCAGGACAGGAGGAATGACCAGAGGTCTGTGCTGTGGAAGATCTAAGAATTCCCTGACTCTCTTTTTTGACTGAGGGTAGTCCGGACATTCCCAATGGAAATGCTCCCTTAAGGTATGTAGGGTTTCCCCAAAGGAAAAGTCCTTGGGTGGAGAGGCTGAAGGGATGGATTCCTCTACATCAGAATCCTCACAAGGTGAGAGGGGTTGCATATCTTCATATTCAGATGCATCAGACTCATCTGACTCCTGTTCGGATAAAACTACTGGACACCGATCTCTTTCTTTTGGAAGGGGTAGGCTGGCTTCCCCTGATAAGCACTGTAAGGTCTTCAACCATTTTAAGCATCTATGACTGAGGCAAGGAAGCAGGTGCCTGAGATTTGGTCGTCGGTTTCTTGTGTGTGGTTTGTACCCTGGGCCTTAGAAACTCTGTAGTTTTTGAAAGAACAGTTAATGCAAAAGAAGTTGCTGGTCTGTGTCGAGAATCGGTAGTGCAAAGTACTTCTTTAGAAGGCGGGGCCTACTCAGTGGCTCTAGACCCATTCAAGATAGAGACATCTGCAGGATCCTTAGTCGATGAAGAGTCTTGCGGCATACCAGACTCTGAAAGGTCTCGGTAGCGACCTGCGAATCCACAGAAGTGGGCTTCAGGGGCTGCGAAAGCGCCTCACTGAGGACCGGAGAACTGACGACTAGCTTAACGGAACAGTCGTCGGCAGTTTTGGACATGTGTGGTCTGTCTCTGTCTTTATCTGTACGTTTTTTCAGAAGATCTGCTGTCGAATGGCTTACTGAAGCCATATCGGAATTCGAGGACTGAGAGCAAAAATATCTAGCTACAATAAGGGCCCAACGACGTATAGTTCTGGTGTTGAACAAAGCAAAAATGTGACAGTGGGGGACGTCATGGTCTGGGCCTAAGCAAGTGACACAGTAAGAATAAAAATCTCGCTTTAGTATTTGCTTTCCCCAGGCGAGACAACTGTAAACAATTGCTAACTTTTTCTGCCATCAGAGCAAGAAAAAAGGATCCCCAACGGGGTACTTAGCATTAGAAGACTTCAACTTCAATTTGGAAATGAAAAACTCAGGTAGCGGCCAACCGGCACTTGTGCGAACTGCTTCTACTTCGGGCTCCTCGGCAAGAAAGACTGATGTAATGGCATTGGCTGCCTTAATTTATAACATTGACGACCTGACGTCAGTCCTGGAGCAACAGCAACCGACGCAGAAATACTACACCTCCGGTATTCGGGCCGACTGAGGGCTACCCTGGCAGGGATTACCCAAATGTGATGACTGCAACAGTGAAACACGTAGAACATCTGGTTTTACCTACTCTAGTGATGCGCATGATGTATCATTATTAAGAGAAACTGGCCGATTGTATTAGCTGATGATAATATCAGTAAACTTCTTGGAGATAGATCTCAGTTCTCCTTTAGAAATGCAAATAATTTAAAACAGAGGCTTTGCTGTAAAGATAGTCTTACAACAAAAACTCATGTTACTTCAGTCAAGAGTAGGTACAAACCCTTTGCTGTAACTGTAAAGCCTGCCTCTATTTCTTATGTCCCATATTTTGTTCACGCTACCACTAATATTAAGTATGAATTTAAGTTCTATGCCAATTGTAAAAGTATAAACTGGTATATTAAGCAACTTGTACATGCTGTCCTAGTTTTTATGTAGGTACGACCACACTTAAGGAGAGTGTTCTGGAGCACATTGGAGATATCAAAAGGAATGTCAGCACTAATGCTCTGAATAAGCATATTAGTTTGCATTCTGGTCACAGTTTTCTTTTTAAAGTAATTCAGCTTTTATTACGATTTTACTAAATGTTCATTGGCTGTTTTATGATTTAGAATGGTATTTAAAGTTGGCTCTTGAGTTGTTTGAATAGTCTGAAGTGCTTATGCATGAAAGCGCTTGCGTTTGTATTTAATAACACTTAAGGAGAGTGTTCTGGAGCACATTGGAGATATCAAAAGGAATGTCAGCACTAATGCTCTGAATAAGCATATTAGTTTGCATTCTGGTCACAGTTTTCTTTTTAAAGTAATTCAGCTTTTATTACGATTTTACTAAATGTTCATTGGCTGTTTTATGATTTAGAATGGTATTTAAAGTTGGCTCTTGAGTTGTTTGAATAGTCTGAAGCGCTTATGCATGAAAGCGCTTGCGTTTGTATTTAATAAAGCTACACAAAAATTCCTAGAACTACACAATAGAGTCAAAAAGCTAATAAAACAGGACAAATCCCAATACTTCCAGTCTGCCCTAGACTCCTCACAACACAGCCCCAAACAATTCTGGTCCTCCATAAACTCCATCCTCCACCCAGGTAAAGTCAGTACCCCTCCTCCTAACATCCCTCACTCCTCAGAAAATATTGCTACCTCATTCAACACACACTTCACCCAAACCATACTATCACTAGCTAAACAACAAATACTAATAAGAACAGAAACTGTTTTTCTTAGTTACTTTTCTCCTTTTAGTGCCCTTCTAAACATTAATGACATAAAGAGTGATATATGCTTTGCAGTCCACCCACAAGTTTAACAGAGTCAACAAAAGTCCAGTCATTCTCAGCCACTTTTTCTTGCAACATCTTATTTCACAAATGTGATTGATACTTATAGTCTCCCATGTATTCACTAATTTCAGTGTTTCTGGTGTTCTTGTAACATACATATAAATACTTCAAGCACGGGCATTAATGCCCTTCTAGCTTGCCAATACATCAAAACACTTGTTCCCACAATAAGTATCCAGGCTGTTCTTAAAAATATCTAAACTATTACTTGCTTTAATGTAATTTGGTAGCCTGTTCCATGCATTCCTATAGAATCTTCTACATAGGTTGTCTGATGATTCTCTTGTACTTTTTGATAATCCCAAACATTCACAGATGTAGTGGTCTCTAAATGACCTATATACCTGAATAAGATATCCTCTTAGATATCTGTAAGAGACACTGTACAAGTTCAGATATTTTAGTCTTTCATAATTACTTAAATTTTCACATCCATGGACGCCTTTGGTACATTTCCGCTGTACTCTTTCCAGTTTACTTATGCTTGTTTTCTTACAGGGTTTCCATATTGTTATTCCATACTCAAGTTTGGGTCTAATGTAATTACCAAACAACGACTTCATTATTTTTGATTTCTTAGACTTTATAAATCTTTTTATACAACATATAGTTCTATAATTATCATTAACTAACTGGTTGATATGATTAGAAAAACTCATACCTGAAGCTACCCATATACCCAGGTTCTTAAATGAGTCTACAGTTTCAATCACTGTGTGCTGTATTAACTATTCACCTTTCAATTTATGTCTCCCAAATCTCATACGCTTAGTTTTAGTTGTATTTATCAGCATATTATTCTCCTGTGCTCAAAAGGCATGCTCAGGGGAGGGTGATGGACCTCTTACCTCCACCTTGAGAAGAGAAAAGCAGTGTATAACAGTAGTAAAATGACAGTGAGATATGCAAAGTTCTGTACTGCCATCATTTTTTATCCAAGTTCATATTCATGGACTGTAGACTTTCTCACCTACTTGGTCGACTAGCTTAGGCTACTGCAAAAGTAATTAATTACAACATCAACAAAAACAATTAGCATCACTGAGTAGCACAATACAGTTTATACAATGTATCCAATTGCAACTGCTAGGTAGGAAAATTAGGAAACCAGTGCTGAGGCTGTATATAATGGAGAGCAGGGGGGAAAAGCCATGTGCAGCAATCCTAAAATGAAGAAATGACTAAAGAATGTTCAGGCTGTTAATTATGATAATTAACTTTTTTTTATTTTTATTTTAAAAAATAGGAACTTTTTCTAGTGTTAACAGCTCAACTGAAAATAAAATAAGAATCTCGAGGGTGCCTGTAACCTTAGCTGATGATACTTCCAGCTAAAAGACACCATGCAACAAATCTAGGAAGGGAAAACATTTGCCAAGGGCTATCCAGACTCCCCCCTTAGTGACCTTATTGAGTGCAATAGCAAAAGAATCAAACTGCACTGAATTACAGGGAAGAATGTAACGTTAACAATTTGAGAGGCTGTAACTCTGTAATGTGTAAAGTAAAAATAAGAAGATCAGAGAGTTGAATAAAAGAAAAAAAAAGTTGACCAGGAGAAAGGGCTGGATAGATAAAAGACAGATAAGCAGACTGTTTTTCCCTGGTGGGGTCGGGCACAGTCGTTGGAAAGATTTAAATAGCACTTTTGTTTTTGTTATACAGAAATTAGAGCATAGTATGCACATTACTAAAACAATTCTAAAGTTTAGTTTACTCTTATGCATGCATTGATAGCAAATTAAACATCTGTCCTGATGAGGGGGGAGGTTTTTTTTTTTTTGCAGAAACTTATATAAATAGTTATTTGGTTCTTGTAAATTTGTGGTAGCATTTCAAAATGTATTAATAAAATGCCATTAACTGAAAGAGTCAAAATGCATTTGTGGATTGGGTTAAGCATCAAAAAAGGTTGTACAGAATACAACTGGAAATGGCTGTATATTAACCTGGAATGTGAATGGCATTGTAGGTAGAAAGAAAACAGTAAAGGGTATTATTTTGCATACAGAGAAGTAGGGTGCAAACAACAATGTTGTGGGAGATGCATTTAAAGGGTCTATATTAAATCACTGAACGCTTAGAAAAGCGAACGATGATTTATCGATACAAACTCTTACGCTTAGAACAGTGTTACAAAAAAAAAAAAAAAAAACACTCAAAACAAAGTGGGGGGCTTTGCCCCCCACACCGCCCCTACTTAAACATACCAACTCTGAGATTGCACTACAGTGACGAAAACGGCAAAGTAATGGATGCGGCCAAGTGATTTCTTTCCCAGGGAAAGAATTTGCTTATATGTCACTTCGTCATTTTGCCTTTTCATCTTTTCAAGTTCAACCAAGACGCATTTGAAAGAATAGCCGAGTTGAATGGTGAAATTCCTCTTCATCTTCAGCTTTCTAGCAAACACCTAAAGGTTTTGGGCCAAAAGTGACTGGCATTTGGAACTGTTCATAATTCCCTCCACCTTGATTAAAGCTCCAATTCCATCTGAGGGAAAGCAACCCCCAAAGCATGATACTGCCACAACCATGCTTCACACTGGGGATGGTGTTCTTTTGGTGATGCGAAGTGTTGTTTTTGTGCCAAACATACCTTTTGGAATTGTGGCCAAAACGTTCAACCTTGGTCTCATCAGACCATAACACATTTTCCCACATGTTTTTGGGAGACAGTGTATTGTTTTGTAAATTTTAGCTGGGCCTGGATATTTTTCTGTGTAAGAAAAAGCTTCTGTCTTGCAACCCTACCCCAAAGTCCAGACATATGGAGAATACAGGAGATTGGTGTCACATGTAGTACACAACCAGTACATGCCAGAATTTCCTGCAGCTCCTCCAGTGTTGCTGTAGGTCTCCTGACAGTCTCCCTGATCATTTTTTGTCTGGTCTTTTCATCACTTTTGGAGGGACATCCAGTTCTTTGCAACGTCACTGTTGTCCCATATTTTCTCCACTTTTTGATGACTGCCTTCACCGTGTTCCATGGTATATCCAATGCTGTGGAAATGTTTTTGTACCCTTATCCTGACTGATACCTTTCAACAATGAGATTGTAAGCTCTCTGCGAACCATGGCTTTTGCTGTAGCAGGCAACTCAGTACATGTCAGGAAAATCCTACAAGGACAGCTGAACTTTATTTGGGGTTAATCAGTGTCTCTTTAATTGATGGCAGGTGATTACCCAAGATGACTGAATGTTGTAATTAAATCAAAGTTGCTTCGACAAAGTATTAGTTTAAGGGTGTGCACACTTATGCAACCAGCTTATTGTATGTGTTTTTATTTTTTATATTTTTCCCCCAAACAGATTTGTTTGGTTTTCAATTGAATTGTACAGGTTATAGGTTACATTAAATGTGTAACAGCTCCCGCTAATAGCTCTTCAGAGGTAAGGCCTTTTGATAGTAATGATGTTCGGACTGAGGATGCTATGGCCGCTACAACCTCTACCTCTGTTAATTCTGCTGACTTTACGGGACTGCCATCCCTTTCAACTCCTGGACAAACACCACCGCCAAACCAATTGGGCTTTCATGCTGCAGTGCCTGGAGATATGGGAGTGAGGTCAAAGACTATGGCTCCCTTAAATTTGAACAGTTTTTTACCTCTACCCAAAAAGATTCGGGCAAGGTCACCAATGAGAGGGTCCAACTGGGGGCAATGGAAGAGGAAGTTCTCTGGAGACAACAGCAGCATGGATCGACGAACCAGAAAGTGAATGGACTAGTGTTTAACTTGTCTAATTACACCCTCACTACAGCAGAATGTACTCTATTGAATAGAAGTCTCTCCTACATTCCTTCCACAGGTACTAATTGAACAGATTTTTTTAGATCTTAGACTTTTTGGCAGGAATTTAGCTTTAAAGCTTATGTATTCTAATGATGACTCTATGAATACCAACAATACTGAGATTGGCCCTGGGCTAAGAAGAAAGAGTGTTTTTTGTCCAGTTATTCCAACACATGTTGATTGTTTTCTCAAATTATGTGAGCATGATTTTTATAACTCATTTTCTAATGGGGGTCGAATTAAAAATTCTTACTTTAACGTGTCTAATGATGAACGTAGGGCGCTTTTTTCGCTACATACAAATAATACCCTAGCCATTAGACCTGCAGACAAGGGTGGGGTATTGTTCTTCTAGATTTTTCTAGTTATGTTGATGTTATGTTAACTATGTTACAGGATTCCCACATCTATCAAATGGTGGATGTTTAAGTTTTGGATAGAATTATTAGAAGAATTTGGGATAACCTGTATGATCTCCTAATGTGTAGGCAGATCGATTTTGAACTTTATTCCTATGTATGTGTTGAACATCCCCTGGTTCCTTTAATTAAAGGCTTGCCTAAGATACACAAGTCTTTGACATCTCCCCCTATGAGACCGATTGTATCTGGCAGTGGCTGGGAGACTGAGACCATGTCGATTTACGTTGAGTATAAGCTAGGTCCATTAGTCAAAATGATTCCTACTATACTGAAGGACACTCTTCAACTTTTGGATGATATTGAGATTTACAATAGCAACTCTATTTGCCCGAAATGTATCTCAATTACTCTAGATGTTAAGAACTTGTTTACCTCTATTTCCAATGATTTTGGCTTTGAAGCCATTAGAGAGATTCTCACTGGCTGTGACTGCATGTCCAATGAAGAAACCATGCTTATCACTACACTTCTTGATATGGTATTGACTAATATCTTTATTTTCAATGGGAAAATGTATCTGCAGCGTTGGGGTGTTGCCATGGGCACCCCTTGTGCGAACTCATATGCTAATCTTGCCATGTATCATTGGGAGAAGGCTTTTCTATTTGACCATCCTGGATTTCTGAACATCTCTCTCTATAGACGTTTTGTCGATGACATTCTATTTTTATGGAGAGGTGATGAATCGAGTCTAAATGATTTTGTTGCATATTTAAACTCCACTACTCATTTTCTTGAGTTTAGCATGACCTCTTCTTGCATCTCTGTAGATTTTCTAAATGTCACCATAGGTCAAGACCCTGCTGGACTATTGACTACAAATTGTACCGAAAACCTTGTTGGACAAATGCCTTATTGCATTTTAACAGTATGCATCCCAGAATGACTTTTTCAAACATAGTTAAGGGCCAATACCACAGATTGAAGAGAATCTGTAGAGATCCATTAGACCTAACATTACAGTTAGATGAGTTAGACAAGCTATTCTTGGAGAGAGGCTATAAGAGATCCATTTTGGTAAATATTTGAGAAGTAATGGGGATGAGTGCTCCTTCAACAAGGAATCAGATACATTGTAATAATGGCAATAGACTTCACTTTGTGACTACTTATACAGCATATATTGGTCGTGTAGAGGAAATAGTGAAGCATAATTGGCATGCTTTGCTACTGGATCCAGCCACTACCAGATTGGTAGGAAATTTTCCACGTTTCACGTATAGAAATAATAATAAACTGAAACGCATTTTATGTAAGGATGTAATGGGGTGTTCTATTAGAAACCAGGAGTTAGACAGGGATTTGACCCCTGGAACTTTTCCATGTAAGCGTTGTAGGATGTGTAGTATTATAACTACTACACAGAATTTTGATTATCCTGTCTTAAAGTTTAAGTTTGTCCCTAGGTTTGTTGCCACTTGTAATAGTGTAAACTTGGTCTATCTTGCATCTTGTGATTGCTGTACCTGTTTTTATGTAGGCAAGACTACACGAAGGTTAAGAGACAGGATCTATAATCACCTGTATGATATCAGGAATCAGAATCAACAAAACGCATTAGCTAAACATATAGTTAGTTTTAATACTCATAAGTTTAGCTTTAGAGTTCTACAACTAGTGCCTATTAACATGAGAGGGGGCAACTTAAATAGTCAAATAGAACTGGTGGAAGTCAAATGGATTTTCAGACTTCGTGCTCATATTACAACATTGAAAGGAACCATAAAATAGAAGAAAATGTGAAATAGTTAGCTATAGTGGAATTAAAATAACACCATAAAATAAATAAACACAGAATATATTATATTATGTTATAATGGTGTATAGATTTCTTTGTTATTGTTTTTATTATTATTTTATTTGATTTTATTTTGTGCTTATCTATTTATATGATGCACATTTAGACATTCTAATTTTATACTTGTATATTGTTTTATGCCTTTGATAATGTTGCTTCTATATATATGCATTTACATATATGCTTTTTCTGTTTGTGCAACATGAAATGTGTTTTAAATATTTCTAGTCAGTATTTGCTTCGCTGCCGAAAGGGTTAATCAATTAATTAGAACTGTGCAAATCTGACTGGCTAACAATTTTAAACTTGTGTAAATTAAACTGATTGTTTTTGTTTTTTGAGATCTGATGAAGCATGTTTTTACATGTGAAAGCGCTTATTCACTGATTGTATAATAAACTCGTTTACATATTTTTAAGCCCGGTGCTCCTGCCTTGTGTTTCGTTTTGGATTTTTGGTATTTTCTTGGCTTGGACCTTTGGGTAGCAGGATAATTTTTTGCTTTATTACATTAAATGTGGGAAACGTTTTGAAATGATTTATTGTGGTCTCATTTTTTCATATCACAAAAACCTGGCATTTTAACAGGGGTGTGTACACTTTTTACATCCACTGTACATATCCTGCCCAAGACTGAGTTTTTAGAACTGAGGAGAAAACTAGGGGAAGACTTGAGCAAAGCATCCTAACTGTAGGGGGAGACTGGAACATAGTCTCTTCCACTGACAGGATGCAGCTTGGAAGTAGACAACACAATAATATGTAGGAGGCTGGGCATCATCTGTATCCAGGAGACAAAATGGAAGGGCAGTGCAGCAAATCCACTTTGTTTGAGATACAGAGTCTACTACTCAAAGGGCGGACAGACTAGAAACAGTGTGGGAATTTTGGTCAGCTAAAAGCTTCAAAAGATAGTGAGGGATGATATCAGAATTAGTAACAGACTCATGGCAATCAGACTCCAGTGTAAGGATATGGCTTTTTTCCTAATCTCAGCCTATGCCCCACTGTAGGGTTGTGATAGCAGGGAAAATGGTGAATTCAGGCAGCAGTTGCAGAATCTTCTAGAAAAAGGAGGACAACATGAGTTGATGTTGATAATGGAAAACCCGAATGCACATACTGAAAGAGAAAACAGGAAATGAGTATTTCCTGGGTCCACATGGATGGGGTAAAAGGAATAAAGAAGGACGAGTCATTCTAGACCTCTGTCTGGCAAATGGCTTGATGTAGTCATCAGATGGTTAAGCAAGACAGAGTCATAAGTTCACATACAAGAGCAGCCAACATGCAACTCAGACTTCAGCCTAGTAAAGAAAGGGCAATGGGGTAAAATGAACGATTGCAGAGTCATTACCAGTGAAATAGTCAGCCCACAATATAAATCACTGGTTGCCACAATCACCTACAAGCAGAGGTCAGGGAAGTGTATATGGTCAACAGAGACCAGGCTGATGACCTGGATTTTGACTGGAAAGGAAACACAAGAGTTCAATGAATTACTCCATAATCTAGCACTTCAGGAAGAGGAGGAAATAGGTGGAGTTTAAGGAGAATGTCAGTGCCTCAAAACAGCAAGTGTGAGGATTATAGAATAGATATGAGGCCAAGCCAGGTATGGAAATAAGGTACATAAAGAAAGCTGGTGGTGGAATGCAGAATATTCCAGGAAGTCATCAAAGTAAAGGAGGAGTGCAGAGAAAACTGGAAGACAGACAAGACAAACCAGCTAAGAAAGAATGCTGGTTTGATGACAAAGAGGATAAGAGCAATTTCAATAATAAAACAAGGCAATTGAGGTACTCTACTAGCTTCTGGAATGTAAATCAGCAGATGGCCTAAAGAAACTATCAGGTTGAAAGACAAAGACAGAAATATAAAGAAGACAGTCCTCAGACACCCTTCATTAGGGCTGACAGCAACAACCCGTTTACCAGTCCAGAGGACAAAGACACACAGGAGTACTTCCAGCACCTTCTAAATGAAGAAAGCCCAGAGAAGCTGTATTGCCCCAGACACAGCCTATGATGAAAGAAAAGGAGCCCACCCCTAGAAGAAGAAAGAATAGCCATAAAAATGAAGTCAGGGAAAGTAGTAAGCTCATATGAGGTAAAGGCAGATACAATCGAGATGTTTTGTGAGTTAGGGGAGAAATGGCTACACAGGGTACTCAGAGCAGTATGGAGAGAAAGTAATATCTCAGATGGCTGGAGAATAAGTATTCTACTGTAAGCGTACAAGAACAAAAGGACATTCAAAACTATGGGCAGTACAGAGGTGTCAAACTCCAGTCATACTGCATGAATGCTGTAGAAAGGATGGTTCAGTAGCAGAAAATAAGATGGAAGATGAGCAGTTTGGATTCAGGCAAGGAAACAGTACAACTCACTCAGTGTTTGCTGTGAGACAGATAGTTGAGAAGAAGCCAAAGATGAGAAGAGTCTCCATTCAGGCAATCCTACACTTGGAGAAAGCATATGACAATGTCCCAAGAAAGCTCATGTGGGCAGTTCCGCTATGGTTCAAAGTCCCAGAAACATTGGTGGAATTAATTTAGGTTACATACAAGGACCCAATGACAAAGTAAGAACAATGTTCAAACTCACAGAGGGGTTCCCAATGTGCATTAGAGTTCAGCTTTGAGCCCACTGCTGTTCATACTGGTGAAGGACTAAATCAACAAACAAGTTGGTGGGGACAGATCAACAAAGTTGTTGGATGCATAGTACTGGTCATTACAGGCAGACTTGGGTACTTCATCTCTATCACCTCTAGCATCCTCAGCTGTCTGCCTTCCCTGCCTATGTTTCTGTAAAATATTCGCGGAGGCTCTCAATAATAATCTGTCTAAGCAACAGAGACCTCCAAAGCAGAAACGCAAGCAACCTCCATCTCCAACACAACCCAAATGACACACAGCCCACAGACTCAGTGTGCCACTCAACCACAGCCAATAAGGCAAAACAACGTACCCAACACACTAGTCATAGGTGACTCTATAGTCAGGCACAATGATGTCCCACTCACCAGGCTAAACAAGGAGAAGGTTACTGTCAGCTGCCTGTCGGGTGCCAGGATCCACCACATAACCCACGCACTCAGGTCCTCCACAACAAGTACAAATATGACTCTGCCATTGTCCATGTTGGTGTGAATGACCTGAGACGTACCTCCCTAGACTACATGAAAAGAGACATGGAAGAGCTCTCTGACTTTGTAGCCCTGGCAGGTATGACCCTAGCTATGAGTAGCATTCTGCCATCACCCAGAATGATACCGCAGTAACTTCAACAACTGGCTAAGCTTCTGCTGTCATTCTAAGGGGATCCAGTATCTGTCTACTTGGGATGACATGGTCGACAGACCAGGATGCTTTGCCACAGATGGTCTGCACCTGTTACCCCTGGGATTCCAGATACTGGCTAAGGCTCTTGCTGCCCCTATAGTGCCTTTTTTAGGCAGAGTTCAAATAACAAATTCACCACCATAACAGGAACAAGCAAGCAAAAACTGAGGGTAATGCTACTCAATGCTAGAAGTCTAAACCTCAAAATGCACTCACTCGAGGCACTCCTTAAAATGGAGAACATCGATATCTGTGCAGTGACTGAGACCTGGTTCAAGGCTCCAGAGAGCACCCCTGCACTACCAGGCTATAACTCATACCACACTTTTTGGCCATCTAACCTGGACCAAAACACCAAGGGTGGAGGTGTGCCCATATTCATTAAGGATATCCACACCTCCAGGCTAGTTGCTCAGCATAATGCATCCGAGGTTATCCAAGTGCAACTAACTCTGGGCAAAACTGCAATCCAAATTGTAGCTTGCTACAGATCCCCCACCATGCCCCAGGATAACCACTCCTCTTTTCTTGATGTACTGGAAAATATTAGGATTCAACCAAACACCCTAATAATGGGTGACTTCAACTATCCCACCATTAACTGGGAAAACTACTCGTGTACCAACTCCTTAGCTCAACGCTTTCTGGAATTCATAAACTCCAATGCCCTAGATCAACTTATCCACACCCCCACCAGGGGCAACAATATCCTACACCTAGTCATTACCAACATGAATGACCGCTGTTCCACACCTGAAGTCAACTCCTCGTTGGTCTGATCCGACCATAAGCTAATCACCCTTGATATCCACATCCCGCCCCCACCCCCCATTAAGGAAACCACAGTAAAAAATTTCTCCAAAGCCAACTTCATGCTTCTTAAGACAGAAGTGGTGAACTTCATGACACCCATGCAGATGGACAATACAGTTACAACTGCTGAATCCTACACAAATGCACTTTATAAGCACTTACACGAGTGCATGGATTGTGCTATCCCAAACAGAACCAAGATGCTATCCTCCAAAATAAGGAAGCCAATCTGGTGGTCCACTGCCATAAACAAACTGTACAACAGAAGGAAGAAACTGTTGCAAAAGAGAGTAAAATCCCATGAGTGAAGGAGCTCCCTGGTCAGCCTCAGTAAGTAGCTGAGATCCCTTATAAGATCCTCCAAAGCTAGCTACGAAAACAAAATCGCCACTAATTCCAAGGACATCCACAAAGCATTCTATAGCTATGTCAAGAATCTCGATGGCAACACCCAGATATGCTCTGAGTTACAGCACAAAGGCACAAAAATTACAGAACCAACTGATATTGCCAACATCCTGGCAGATAGGTTCAGTGTTAACTTTACCCTCCTCTCACCCCCTAAAGGGCCCATATCTATACAGGAAGAACGCAGAGTCCCTGTAATCACAACTACGCAGGTAAAAGCTGCACTCTCTAAAGCCAAAAACACAACATCCCAGGCTGCGTTTTACACGAATTTCAGAATGAACTGGCTCCCCACTTAAGCACCATGTTCAATAATAGCCTCGCGTCAGGCTTTGTGCCCACTGAATGGCGCACAGCAACAGTTATCCCACTCCACAAAGGGGGAGCCATCACTGATCCCGGAACTATCAACCTATTAGCCTGACGAGCCTGATCTGCAAGGCCATGGAATGTATTATCATGGAACTCATAAACAAAGACATTGGTAACCTCCAAACTCTGGATCCCACCCAGTTCGGGTTTGTGAAAGGCAGATCATGCCTCCTGAACCTGATCGACTTCTTTGACGCAGTCACCAAAGCCGTAGATGAGGGTAAGGTGGTTCACACAGTCTATCTTGACCTCGCCAAGGCTTTCAACACCATCCCCCATTCTGGAATTATAGCTAAACTCACTAAACTAGGTATAAATCCCTACGTCACAAGATGGGTTGCCAACTGGCTCACTGACAGAACCCACACTGTAAAAGTTGCAGACTCCAAATCTGACCTCAAAGCAGTGACAAGTGGAGTACCACAGGGTTCTGTTCTGGGACCTCTCCTGTTTGGTATCTACTTCTCTGAAGTACAGGCTAACACAGAAGGCCTCTGGCTAATGAAGTTCGCAGATGACTGCAAACTAGGAGCCACAGTCAAGTCCCAAAATGATGTGGACATCCTACAGAAGGGCCTCACTGAGACAGATGCCTGGTGTCAGAGCCATGGCCTCAAGCTCAATGCCAAAAATTGCAGTGTCATCCCCTTTGGTAAAAACTCTGTACCCATGAACTACCACATAGGCTGCAATCTACTTAACACCGAATGCGTGATAAGAGACCTTGGGACCCAGGTGGACAGTAGTCTCTCCTTTGATAGTCACATCGCCACAGTAGTCAGGAAGTCCTTCTACGTGGCACACCTCATCATAAAAGGGTTCTCATCCAGGAAAAAAAGAGGTCATTGTTCCCCTCTACTTGACACTCAGACCCATTATAGAGTACAACGCCCCTTTTGGAATGTACCTCAAGACATCTGCAGCAGCTGGAAAGGTCACAGAAGTACCTCATAAAGAGGATTACTGACCTCAAACAAATGCCATACACGGACCGCTTCAAAAAACTCCAGCTTTACTCTGCAGCATATTGCCTACTCCAAGGTGATCTCTGCCTAACATATAAAGCTATGTCAAACCCAGAGCTGTAGGACATGCTACACCTAAAGAAATCCCAATCACTCAGAGCTACACGCTCTAGGGACCCAAACCTCGTCACCACAATAAACAGGACATGCTGGAGGGGTAGGTTCCTGTCCCAGAGACTTCCCACACTCTGGAACAGACTACCCATCTATGTCAAGAAAAGTTCTTCATTAGCACTCTTCAAGAAAAATCTTGATGAGTGGATAGGAAATAGGAAATACACCCCGGGGATCACTTCTGTGTCGCTGCTTGACAGTGGCACAGGAAAATAATTTTCTTGGGTGGCGTAAGCCAAGGAACCTTGTTGGCTAGGCTTACGTAGGCCCTTGGGCCGATAGCCTATAGTACCTACCTATGAACCTATGACTCTGAACAAGAACTTCAGCAAATGATAGAGGAATGGAATGCAAAACTGAAGGCACATGAGATGAAACGGAATACAAGTAGGACAACTGTCATGGCAAAACATGGGGGAAATCAGAAGAAGCTGAAATTTGAGATAGAAGGGAAAGTAGTGGAGAGAGTTAACAGCTTCAAATATATGGGAGGGGTGGTTGAAAAGAACAGAAGTCTGAATGAGGGGGTCAAAGCTGAAATTAGATAGTCTGCAATTGAAAAATAAGGTGTACAGACAGTGGTGCCACCAATGCTACTGGATGTTACAGAAACCTAGGCAGGGAAGGCAGACAGCGGAGGATGCCAGAGGTGATAGAGCTGAAGTACCCAAGATGGATGGTAGGATGCACACGGTGGGACAGATGAAGAAATGAAGAAATCAGAGCACAGGCGCAAGTAGCTCCAATTGCAGAGAAGGTCAAAAACAGATTACGGTGATTTGGGCTTATGTGCTGAAAAACTGAAGACAATCTGGTAAAAAAGATTTGGGTCAGACAGGAAGAAGGCAAAGGGAAATAGTGGCATCCAAAAAAGAGATGGATGGATTGTGTTAGAGGAGACCTGTTTTAATCAGCCATGGGTGTTGAAGGTAGGAGAGTGGCAATGAATGGACAGAGAAGCCAGCAGTTGATGCGATACCCTGACCCCATGTAGAAAATGAGGAAAAAAAGGTTAGTTTTGATGACTGGAATATATAGTCTTTAATAATGAGGATGTAACAGGGGTCCCATTGAGGGTGACCACTACTACAGAGGGTACCACCGTTAAGCGAATATATGAAAGTATCAGGATGGAAGATGTAGAACTAGCCTTAGGAGTTAAAATGAAACTTGCCTACTTATACCAAAGGTGTAAGAACAGTGCCAGATTAGACAGATATCGCATAAAGCAACAGTATGTTCACTTACGTGATGGAAAGAGGTACATTCAATTACAATACTTGATCATGCATCTATAAAGATTAGAGTAAGGGGCCAAGACAATGGGAAAAGAGATGAGCATTGACAATTCTCTATTTATTAAAAGGCAGACCATTTAAGGAGTAGGTAGCAGATAAGATTTGGGAAGCAGTAGGAAAGCTGGAAAATGGATCAGAAGACACAGTTGGTGTTTTAGGTGAAATAAAATAAAAAAACAGAAATATAGTGAAATGGCAATAAATATAATGAAGGGTAGGTAAGAGCTAATGTGCTACAAAAACAATTCAGAGAATCTCACTGATGAGGAAGGGGAGCAACTGACATGTTCGAGAGAAGGCATTAAAGAATATTTGGACAAAATGCACAAGCATGTAAAAGTGGCACGAGGGCAACTATTCCATGACAAGGACTGCATAGTACAAAAATGTTTAGCACAGAGGTGAAGAAAGCATAAAGTGAAGACAGTAATAATAAAGCTGAAGATTGCTAGTCCAATTACAAACATATTTGAAAGCATTGGGAAAACATTATGGGTATTTTATGAAAGTCTTGACAAAGCAGATGAATTGGGTAACCAGGAAAAGGATCTTGTCAGAGAATTTCATGGTAAACCTGAGCTTGACAAAAGTGGTGGAGTTGTAGGCTCAACAATTAACTAAGTATAAAGGAGGAAGAAATAAAAATGGTGAAGGGTAAAGTCAGCCTACAAGTCACCAGGGTCAGATGGTATATCCAAAGAAATATGGAAATAGTCAGAAAAACCCTAATAATGACGTGGGAGAAATTATTTAATAGAATCTTGAAAGGGGTGGCAGGAAATGTTTGCACCCTGGAAAAAATAGTGGTGGTCATTGTGGTTGCACTTTTACCTAAAAGAGAGGAAACATCCTGCCTCTTGTATACCAGTTTCAATATTGAATAAAGACTACAATTTACATTTATATTAACAAAAAGAGCATCATGAGTGATGCTACAAGTGGCAGACGAAAATCGCTGCGGCCATGTAGAGGGGAGACAGACATATGACAGCATTAATAAAACTCTAATGATTCAGAACAAAACAGATGACAGATGGCAAAACATTACCATTTCTGCTGACAAGAGAAAGCATTTGATAAGATAAAAAGGGAAACTATCTGTAGGGAAAGGGTTGAATTTGTTTTCAACACCTAAACAGTTGAATTATTAAAGAAGATATTTACACGGTCCAAAATGAGAAGTTATATACCTACCATAACGTTCCATGTTAGTTGTCTTCTTCTCGCCTTCTTTCTTGCTGGATGGGTTCGGAGCCGATACTCGGCTCCAACTCGGCCAATACTAAAGCTCGAGAGCTTATTCCACTGGCTTGAGGCTCCACCATATATCCCACAATGCTAGGCAGTAACAACTCAGATCTCGTTTGATAGCTAAAACCAAGCAGTTCTACTCTCCATAGTATGGAGAAGAGAGAAAAGGAACCCACCTCTATATATAAACCTGTAGGTAAGCTACCACAAACATAAAAGGGAGAATAGAGGTGGTAGAACATGTGGGAAGGAAAACCCCAATGGAAGATCCCAAAAATTCCTATCGGTCTGTCCAGGCTAGGGGGAAGGAGGGTGGGACGCAAGAAAGACGGCGAGAAGAAGACAACTAACATGGAACGTTATGGTAGGTACATAACTTCTCAATGTTAAGTTGTCAATCTTGCCTTCATTCTTGCTGGATGGGACCGCGTCCCTAGCACCTTACCCTGGGTGGCCTATCGGAACAAACTCTTGAGAACAGTGGAACCAAAGTTGGTAGGGTTTCTGGAGGCCATATCCAATTTGTAATGCGAGATAAAGGTATGAGGAGAAGCCCATGTGGCTGCTGCACAAATGGAATCTATTGGTAGCCTGTCCTGAAAAGCTACAGATGTAGCTAATGCCCTAGCTGAATGAGCTCTAGATCTTGAAGGCAGTTTTTGTTGTCTGATTTCATAGATGAAGGTAATTATAGAGGTAAGACATCTTGAAAGGGACACTTTAGTAACTGGAAGGCCCAATTTCCCTTCCGCATAAGACAGGAAGAGCTGATCAGATTTCCTGAACTGTTTAGTCCTGTCTAAATAATATCGAAGTTGGCGATGAACATCTAGAAAATGTAACTTTTGTTCCGACCTGTTGGAATAATCAGGGAAGAAGACGGGGAGATCAATCGTCTGGTTTAGGTTCGCCTCAGAGGAAACCTTAGGCAAGAAGGATGGATTAGTCCGGAGGGACACCCTGTCTTTATGGAAAACTAAGTAAGGAGGACGACTGCAAAGAGCATGAAGTTCAGATACCCTTCTAGCTGATGTTATGGCTACTAGAAAAAGTGTTTTCCATGAGAGCAACTTAAGAGGGCATGAAGCCGCAGGTTCGAGGGGGGGGGGGAATCAAGGATGCTAGGACCAAATTCAAGTCCCACTGAGGTGGGGGATCTTTGATTGCGGGCTTGAGCAAAATGACACCTCTTAGAAAGGCTTTGCAGAGTTTATGGGACATGATACTGGAGTCCGAGGCACCTACATGAAAGTTAGATATAGCAGCTAGTTGTACTGTAATGGTAGATGAGGAAGAGCCTAAATGAAAGAGCTCTGCCAGGAAGTCTAGGATAGACTGGATAGGTGCAGTGAAGGGGTCTATATTTTTTGATGCTGCCCAGAAGGAAAAACACTTCCACTTACTATTGTAAATCCTTCTGGTAGAAGACTTGTGAGAGGCTATCAGGATGTTACAGATTGAATGAGAGATTAAGGGAAGCCTGGCTAGGGTAAGAATCGGAGAAACCACGGTGTGAGGTTGAGAGATTGGAGGGAGTGGCCCGACTGGTGGGTCAAAAGATCTGGCACTGGGTCCAGACGCCAAGGCTGCTCCAAGAGGTAATGGTGGAGGAACGGAAACCATATCTGTCGAGGCCAGTAAGGGGCAATGAGGATCATGGTGACTCTCGAGGCGATAGCTTTCTGAATTAATTGAGAGATCAGTGGAAAGGGGGGGAAAGCATACAGAAGTCCCCAGGACCAATCGTGGACTAGAGCGTCTCTGGTGGGTTGGCCTGGTAAAGGGAAGAGGGTGAAGAAGTCGTGACACTTGCTGTTTTAGGGAGTAGCAAAAAGATCGCAGCAAGGCTGGCCCCATCTTCGAAAGACTTCTTCCAGCACTGATTTTTTTTTTAGAGACCACTCGTGAGGCATGAGAATAGCCCTGCTCAACTTGTCCGCAATCACGTTGGACTTCCCGGGAATGTGCGTTGCTATCAGAAAACATTGAGAAGAAATCACCCACTGCCAAAGTCTGAGTGCCTCTCGACATAAGGGGTAGGACTTGGTTCCTCCCTGTTTGTTGATGTACCACACTACGAACATGTTGTCCGTCTGAATTGCAATAGTCCCTGTGGGAAGAGAGTCCTGAAGGGCTTGCAATGCTAAAAGCACTGCTCTCATCTCTAAGACATTTATGTGCAAGTGGCACTCAAAAGATTGCCACGTGCCCTGGACTATCCTGCCCTGATAATGCCCCCCCCACCCGATCAGGGAGGCGTCCGTCGTCACCGTGGCGATTGGGGGGGAGGAATGAAGGGTCTGCCCTGGAGAACCTGAGGTGATGTGATCCACCAAGACAAGTGATTCTTGCATGATTGGGTTAGTAGGATGATGTGAGACATCGGGAGCTGTTGGAAGGACTATTGAGAAAACAGCATCCACTGGAGGATCCGCATGTAAAAACGAGCTAAGGGGAGAAGTGTAATAGTAGCTGCCATGAGTCCTAATACCTTCAATACTACCCTGGCTTTGATCTTGTTGCATTGAAGTAGAAGGTAAACTTGTTCGCAGATATCTGATACTCCTTGCTCTGTTAGTCTGGCGGAAAGATGAACTGTGTCTAAGGTGTCTATAAAGGTAATAGATTGACAAGGCAACAAGGCAGATTTTTCGAAATTTATTGAAATGCCTAGAGCTTGGCAAGTTTGGATGGTGAAGTCTCTGGATAGAAGTAGTTGATGCCTGGTGGTGGCGGTAAGGAGCCAGTCGTCCAAATATGGAAACACCTGGAATCCTTGACGTCTCAAGTGAGCCGCGACCACTGCCATACATTTGGTAAACACTCGGGGGGCTGTAGTGAGACCAAAGGGCAGGGCTCTGAACTGGTAGTGATTGGCTCCCAGCCTGAAGCGGAGAAACCTCCTGGAGCGTCTGTGCATTTTGATATGGTAGTACGCATCCTGAAGGTCTATCGAGCACATCCAATTGTCCTGACCCAAGAAGGGTAGAATGGACTGTAATGTGACCATCCGGAATTTTGTTTTCTTCACATAATTGTTTAGCTTGCTGAGATCCAGTATTGCTCTCCAGTCCCCTGTTTTTTTTGGTACCAAAAAGAATTTGGAGTAGATTCCGGATCCTTGCTGGTCTGCTGGGACTGGTTGGATAGCTCTTTTTGACAGCAGCTTTGATATTTCTAACGCTGCTTGTTCCCTTAGACTGGGTGGAACATCTGGAAGGGATCCTTTGGGTTGGGATGGGATGTGAATAAAGGGGATTTTAGAACCCTCGGATATGATCGACTGTACCCATTTGTCTTGAGTGAGGGAAAGCCAGGCTTTTGGGTACAGTGATAATCTTTCCCCGACTGCCTCCAAAGGTGGACAGCCGGGCAGTTCCTCAGGGATGCTGAAAGGGTTTATCAGAGAAAGTTTCTCTGCTACCCTGGTTTTGTGGACCACCTCTGCCCCTAGGGCGGCGTCTATTGTTGTTCCCCCCTCTGACTCTAGAGGGGAATCGACTTTGTGCGTCAGATGAGACTCCTTGTGGTTTGCGGAACCACATCCCCCCCCCTGACCTTTGGGATAAGGTCTGGAAGGGGTAGAAAAACAGACTCCCACGGCAGAGAGAGTCTTACCTTCCTGCTCGCACCTAGTCAATGTATCCTTCACCTGAGGTCCAAACAACGTTGAGCCATCAAAGGGGGAATTGGTGAAGGACGTCTTGAAAGGGTCCGCAAAATTGCAAAGCCGCATCCAGGCATGGCGTCATAAAGCTACACCTGTGCCTGTGGCCCTACTCGCCCCATCAGCCACATACGAGATAAGCCGCATGGAGGAGTTGACAATTGAATTCAGGGTTGCCAACTGGGAGTTCATTTTGTCTTGGAACCCCTCAGTTGTTGGATCCTGCATGGCCTCACCCATATTCTTGAGTAAATCCCTCTGGAGACGGGTGAAGTGACACAAGTAGTTCAGCAACCACATGGCAAAGGTCGCTGAGGAAAACATCCGCTTACCGTACCTGTCCATAGTCCTAAACTCCTTATTAAGAGGATGGACAGGTACCGAAGGATCGGCTAATTCCTTCTTAGTGGCTGTGGCTTCTCGTTTGGGGCAGTAATAAATTTTGACGGCCTCCTTGGGGTAGGTTCCACCGAATCAGGGGCTGTCCAAGCCTTCCTTGCCACCACATCCATGAGGGGGTCAAAAGGAGGAGACACCCAAGAGGTGGAAGGGCGAGAGCCAAACACCTCAAGGTAGACCGACTCGTCCTCTGAAGGGTTAAGGGCGGGCCAGTTCCCCCTCTGTTTAAGGATTTCAAGGATGTCAGCAAAGGAGACATCCTCAGAGGGGGACCGAGGGGAACCTTCAGATTCCTCCAAGTCGATGTCAGAGGTGATAGACTCGGGGGAGTCAATGTGCTTCCTCTTGCATTGTCTCTTCCGAGGGGGTTCTCCTACCGGATCAGGAGAAGCCTCGGAAGAAGAGGATACTCCCAATGGGGAAACCTGAGGAGCTGGCTCTCTACAGTCTGTTACGAGGGGGTGGGTAGAAACCACCGCAGGCACTGAAGAGGGAGGAGCTGACGGAGCAGACTGTGGTGTAGACACTGAGTCTAGCATGCTCCGCATGACCTCGAAGGCACCCCGATCAGCCAAGGCCGAAGGTCCCCGCTCAGAGGAGACAAGGACCCCCCCGGCACTGACAGGGACGGCTCCGAGGCCGATGTCGGAGCCGAACTCACCAGCGCCGACGCTCCGAGAGGGAGAACGGGGTCGGACAAGGGTCCGATGCCACTTGCCCCCTCGAAGCCGATGAGGGAAGCTCGGCGCCGAGATCCCTCCAAGGAGGAAATCGGAGCAGACGACGGAGCCAGAAGGGAAGGTATCTGCTCCGACGCACCAACAGCCATGGTTCCGACGAGCCCCGGCTCCGAACTCAAAGGAGTCGGAGTAGGAATAGAAGCAGGGATGGGAATAGCCGCTGACTGTTGAGTAGGGCTATGCAGCATTTGGGCCAGTGCCTCGGACTTGAGAAGTCTACTCACCACCCTTTGCAAGTCATGGTCGGATAGCCTGGAGGAGAGAGAGGAATGGGACATATGGCTCCACTCCGACAGAAGAGGGGATCCTGGAGCAGAGTGGATGGAGCCGATGGAAGGGGACCTCGACCTCTTCATTGAAGGTGGCTCCGATAAGACTATTGGAGCCGACTGAGTCTTAGCAACCTCGGCTCCGGCCGGAGCCGATGTAATGGTTTGGGACTTCGAAACATCGACTCCAGCCGGAGCCGCTGTCGAAGCAGCCTTAATGCTCCCAGCAGACAGCTCAGAAGCTGGAGCCGACGGCCTGGAAGTCTTTGAAGGCCTCCCCGACGCAGACTGGGTCGAGGGGCCTTCAGGCTTTAACAAGCCTCGAAGAATAAGCTTATTTTTGCGTTCCTGCAGGACTCTAGGGCTGAATGCATGGCAAACAGCACAGGAGTCCTGCAGGCGCAAAGGTCCCAGGCAATAGACACAAGAAGTGTGACCGTCTGTCAGAGACATTTTCTGACAGCACGAATCACACTTCTTGAAGCCTGAGACCTTGGAGTCTCTAGACATCCTAAAAGAGTGTATATATAACACAGACACAACACACAGACACACCCTTTATCCAAAGGAAAAAATCCAATCACACTAAAATGACAGGGGAAAAAAAAGGGAAGCGGGCCAAAGGCCTAAAAGTTAAAAGGGAATAAAAAGGGGATAAAAAACAAGGGATACCCGATTTAAACTAAAGGGATACTCTGTATTAAAAACTAAACTAAATAGAAAGGATAGGGGTAGAAATTTTAAGTTTTTGACTATAAAACCTACTAACCTGCCAGAGCTGGTAGAAGAAAGCACCTCGTCAGCTAAGCGGCAAATGAGATCTGAGTAGTTACCGCCTAGCATTGTGGGATATAGGGGAGCCTCGAGCCGGTGGAATAAGCTCTCGAGCTTTAGTATTGGCAGAGTCGGAGCCGAGGATTGGCTCTGAACCCATCCAGCAAGAATGAAGGCGAGATTGACAACTTAACATTGAAGGCTAAGTGCAGGGGTGGGGCCTGATGATTTCAGTTTGTTTTATAAGGACAAGGCAGGGATGTCCTATTTCCTCATGGATGTTTACAATCTGTTAACACTAAAATTAAGAGATATAAACATTCAAGTGTATGAATGGACATGGAGACAGGAAAGAATAACAGTTTGCAGATGGCATCATAGTATATCTGTCAAGCCTAGAAAGTAAAATTCTATAAGTTAATTTACCATAACCGTAGATGTTTGAATGATTACTGCCGCAGTAGTCTTAGCTCTATGGGTTATATCCTGCCAAGGATATAACAGTTGGCCAGCTTCCAAAGCTTCAGTGCACCTTGCACACTCCCAAACTGTCAGGAAGCTCAAGTTGAGCTAACTAAAAGGCATCACTGGGCACAAAGCCCTTCAGAGTTTTTCCTGCCGACAGACAGAGGGAGGTTAAGCTCTGAAGGGACAATCCTAACAAAGCCTGGCACAAAAACACACCAAATACAAGTGGGATTAGAGGAAGGGAGTGGCTACTGCAGCAGTACTCATTTGAGCATCTACTGTTATGGTAAGTTTACTTACACAACTGTACTATGCTCATCATACTGATCACTGATGCAGTAGCCTTAGCTAAAAGGGTAGAGTACCCTAGCTTACTACATTTCGGAAGTGGAAGGAGAAGAGTCCAGGAGTCCCTGAAGAATGGTCCTAGCAAAGACTGACCTGAAGCTAAAAAAGGAATTAAGTTTACAATGCTTTGTAACAGTATGTATGGAGGACCAATTAGCAGCTTCTAGAATACTTCTAGAATCAAACCATTTTCAAAAAGCAATAAATGAAGGCAAAGCCCTAGAAGAGTTGGCCTTGACCCTACCTGGAATAGTTTTGCTATGGTGAGAATTACAAAAAGTAATACCCTTAGACAACAATTCAGAAATGGTCTGTTTTAACACAGGCTGTCCCCTCTTCACAAGAATTTAACAGCTGATCCGAAGATCTTAAAGATTTAGTTCTGCTAAGACAGCACCTGAGTTGTCTGTGGAAATCCAAGGCATGCAGCATTCTTTCTCCCTCATTCTTTTAAGTTCAGAAAAGAAAACAGACAGATGGATAGTTTGACAAAGTAAACTCGGATACCACTTTAGGCATTAAAGATGGGTTAGCTCTCAAAAAAGTCCTGTTCCTGTGGAAAATTAGAAAGGGTTGACTCGCCATAAGAGCTTGCAACTCAGACACTCTTCTTACAGAGGTCAAAATAATCAGTAAAACTGTTTTCCATGTTAAGAAACTCAAGTCAGTCAGATTAGCTGGTTAAAATTAAGCAACTGTTAGGCTCCCTAACCCAAAAATAAGATCCCAAGGAAGGGTCACCAGTTTACTTGGAGGCCTCTTGTGCAAAATCCCTTTCAAAAATATTCTGACATAAAACTGCATAGAAAGAGGAGGATCCATGGGCAGACATGCTGAAATGGCCGATAAATGAACCCTGACAGAGAAATAAGAAAAAAACAAAATCAGGGAACAACTAACCCTGAATGGGTGATGACTATGATGTTGGCACCAACTAGAAAACCTTTTAGATTTGCTAATATATGATTTTCTAGTAACAAGCTTTCTTGCCTCCATTAGTATCTACTGCACTTCCTCAGTAAACAGGTGTCTAAAAGGAACCAACTATCATCCAGGAAGTCAAATGAAGTTGACTGATGCTGGTGTGTACCAAACACCCTTGTTCTTGTGTAATTAGATTCAGTCTGTGAAGAAGCTTGAGGTAATTACCCCTGGCCATTTCCAAAAAAGGGGAGAACCACAGTTGCCTTGGCCAGAAGGGAGTCACCACAATGATCTTGGCAGATTCCGTCTGAATTTTCAGAAGTACCCTGGATATTAACCTGAACATCCAGCACGCCCCAGTACCTTGAACTTTACCAAAGCTAACAGCCTTCTATTAAGTGATGGCATAGCTAAATTCTAAGCTCACCAAACTCAGAGAACATGGCAGCCTATGCAAAAGTGTTTATGGAAACCTTGCACAAGCATGCAAATAAATGCATAGAAGCAGAAGTACTAAACGGAAATAAACATAGGACAAACTCCAAAAACAAGTCCCCTTGGTGGACCCCCAACATAAACAGGTTGTATAACAACAGAAAGAAAATACTATCAAAAAACAGAAAGAGATATGCCCAAGCGACAAAAAAAAAACCTTATCAGTCTTGACAAACAGCTCAGGGGACTAACAAAGTCCACCAAAGCCAAAAATACCATCCCAAGCTAATGATAACCACAAGACATTTTCAGTTATGCACGCAACCTTAAAAGAAACACCCAACAGTGTGCTGAACTAAGAGTAAATGGAACTTCCTATACCAGAACTGGGATCTATCGCAAATTTACTGGCTAATAAATTTAGATCCAATTTCACCCCCCTGTCACCTCCACCATCTCTCCCACAACTATCACTAAGGAACAGGTCCTCACTGCACACTCTAGAGCTAAAAACACTGGGAATGGATGACTGCAAAGGTCATACCTCTTCACAAAGGCAGACCATTAACAAACCCAGGGAACTACAGACCCATAATTGTGGCTAGTCTTGTATGCAAGACCATGAAAAGAATTATCATGGAACTGATAAAGATATAGAAACATTTAAACACTGGACCTTTCTCAGTTTGGTTTCATCAAGGGCAAGTCATGCCTACTAACTTTGCTGGACGTCTTTGAGAAGGTCACTAGAGCCATGGATGAGGGCAAGACGATACAAACTGCCTACCATGGCATGGCAAAGGCATTTGATACAATACCTCAGTTACTACAGACTGACTAACAAATTTAGGCATAAATGCTTATGTCACCCAATGCATAGCCAAAGGGCTGAAAGATAGGACACATGAAAGTTAGGGTGGGGGAATCCACTTCTACAAAGAGATTTGTTACTAGTGCTGTCCTACAGGGCTCAATAGTGGGACCTCTTTTGTTTGGAATATACTTCTCTGAAAACAAGATAAATGTAGATGGCCTTTGGATGAACAAATATGCTAATAACTGTTTGTTGGGTTCAATCGCCGAATCCTTCAAGAATGCAGATATCCCCCCCAGGAGGGTCTGACACAGGCAAATAACTGGTATGGGAACCATGGCCTAAAATGCAATACAAAAACTGCATAACTATACCCTTTGGGAAGACAACCACCACTGTAAAATGCATCATTATTAACATTTCCCTAACAGGAGACCCAGTTGTAAGGGGACTTGGGAACTCAGGTTGACAGTAACCTGACCTTTGATCACCATGTGTTTATGGCAGTGAGAAAATCCTTCTACATGACACAACTTCTAAATAAGGCCATGGTATCCAGATGTAAGGTGATCATATACTCAGCCCTCATTAGACCAACAGTAGAGTACAATGTCCCCTTCTGCTTGTACCTGATCAGGCATTTGTAACAGCCGAAGAGGACACAAAAGTTCCTCAATGAGAGAGTACAGGATGTAAGTATTATGTCTTATGAAGACTGCCTCAAAGTCCTGTCCCAGTACTCTGTTTCCTACAGACTACCTTGGGGCGATCTATGCCTAACCTACAAGACATTCACTGATCCAACATTAATGAATCTGTTACACATTAGCAAAACAAACACTAGAATTACCTGATCTAAGGATCTAACTCTCTTCTGTGATGTAAATAAAACATGTTGGTGGGATAGGTATGTGTCTCGGAGATTACCCCTTCTCTGAAACAGACTCCCCATTTAGGTGAAACAATGCTCTACCCTAAGCTCCTTCAAATGCAATTTGGATCAATAGATGGGAAATTGCAAATTTACCCCTGGCTTGTCCCCTGTGGCCCTTACAGACAGGGGTAGTGTGCAGATGCCCTAAAGCCCAAGTATATACCAAAGCCATTCCAGTCCATGGAAAACTATACCTGGGGAAATTGAGGCATGAACGGCTAGGCTTAAAAAGGCTCTACAGCTGTTAGCCTAGTAACCTCCTTTGATCCTATGACATTAGTGGGAAAGGTGGAAAAGCATACAGGAATATTCCTGTCCAAACAAAAGAAGGGGCATCTGTCTTCCTGGGCTTTTGCATAAAGTCCTGGAACAGAATAATGCCAGCTGAGTGTTCAGAAAGGTGGCATGAGGTCTACTTGAACTCCCCACAGATGCATCAAATGTTGCAAGACCCCCTGATCTAGTTTCCATTCATGTGGATCTGCCCTGGTTCTGCACAGTTTGTTTGCCACACAGTTTTGCTTTGATGGAATGCAGGTTGCATGCAGAATAAAACTGTGCTGTGAAGCTATATTCCCAAGCTAATAAAGCTAGTAGGTTCACCCTGCTTGTTGATGTACCACATGACTGTGGTATTGTCTATAACAACTTGAAGAGGCCCCAGGGACCAAAGATGATTCAGAGAGTTAAGTGCCTTGATCACTGCAAGTATCTCTGATATTTATGTGTTTGTATCCCCAAGCAAAGTCCAATGTGTCTATATGACTGAGTGCTTTGGAACAGAGAGAGAGAAGGGGAGACCCTGGATTTAAGGATATCTGTTCTCTACCAAATTATTTCTTTTCTGACAAACCCCATCACTAGGATCAGATTCTTCCAATAGAACAAGGTGGACTAGGATTATCCAATTTGATGGGGTATTTTAGAACAACACAGTTAAGGCTCTTGTATGCAGCACAAGCAGAAAACTATAATTCAAAGTGGACAGGAATGATGATGACACAAGGGGAAGTGCAAGAAATAAGGAGAGATTGTGATTTTGAATGCAGACTCAGAGAGAACAGCAAAAATCGTACAGAGTATTATATTCATAAAATAGCAAGAAGTATTTTATGAACTAAATCAGCACGAGAATGGAGAATAAGAGATTCTGCCAAAAGGGATGACTGTGGTTAGGGATACAGATAATAGGCAAGAGGGGGCTGGAATTTATTAGAGAAAACTGGCAAAGGAACCAAGGTATTGGGAGCAAATAACTAGAAAGGGAAAGGTAATAGAATGGGAAGAGGTCATGAATTTATTTGGACTGCAGGTTAGAGATTGCCTTCCTATCAAGGATTGATATCAGAGTATAGACAAAGAGAAAGAAATAGGAGGCTCTTAAATGAAAGACCAGCACTGGTTGAGTTTTTAACAGAATCTAGAACTGAAGCTGCTGTTAAAAAAGGAATCATTAGTAAAGCATATGAAATATTGCATGATCACTATAAGAATCAATCAGAAAGCTTAGAAAGGATTGGGAAGTGAGATTAGATAAGCAATTCATAAAGAGACAATGGGGGGATATATGTATAACTCCCAAATATGCAACAAAGTCTAGAAGATTCAGGATCTTTGTCTGGAAGTATTTACATAGGTATTTTTATACTCCAAGTAGACTCCAAAAAAAATTTCCTCAGGTGGATAGCAAATGCTGGAGGTGTGATGGGCTGGAAAAAGGTGGCTGGGAACATATTTTTTGGGATTGTAGTGAGCTGACAGAATTCAGGGATTCCCTGTGGACTGCTCTGTCAAAGATGCTGGTTGAGTGGATTGGACTGACTGGGGAGATTATGTTTTTTGAGGTATGATACAGAATCGGAACTGCCTAGACACAGTAAAGCCTTGCTGAATCTAATTATCGTGGCTGCCAAAAAAGCAATTACTAGAAAATGGAAATCAAAGTCTAGACCGACTTTATTTGAAGTAGTGAATATAGTACCAGAGATAAAACAACTGGAACTGGGAACTTTAGAAAAGGGAAGGAGCAGACTACATAGGGAAAACTGGGAACTGTGGGAACGATATAGGCAGAGAAGGAACGAGGTTTAAGAGGCAGGATTTGAATGAGCCATATGATGCTTAACTGACAATGACTGAATAGATTACAAGTGGTGCATAATGTTTGCAACTACAGTTGTTTCAATGGCGTCTGTGATGTATACTGTTTGCAACTAAAGTGGTGTCAATGTTGTTTGTTTTTCATTTATATAAATGTAAGATTGTCTATGTCAAATGTGATAACTTAATAAAGATGTTTATTGGGGGAAAATAAGCATTAGGATTTGAAAAGACAAAGGGTGTTGGTGAAGGGACCAAAGAGACATCAGATATCATTGTATCTTTCTCAAGTGGAGTCTTGCCAGGAGTATCAGCAGAATCATATAAGCCATGAAACCCAAAACTCTGAGGTACTCCCTCGCAGTGACAAAAGCTTGTGTGGAAAACCTTAGAAACAGATCTAGATATAGATCATGACTTCCTGTGGAAGAGAAACTCTTGGAAATGAAATGTCTGGCTGGCATCCCAGGAATACAGTCCTGTGTGAAGGAGTCAAGAAAAACTTTTGAATGTTTCTTGGAATCTCTGACACTTTTGAAAGACTCTGCAAAAATAAGCAAGTTGTCTGATTATGGAAAATGTGGATACCCTGTAGCCTGCAATGAGTTATAACTGCAGCTGGACATTTTGTGAACACTGTCGGTGACGTGGATAGTCCAAAGGGTGAAGCAGAGAACTGATAATGTGATCCAGACATACAAAACCTTAAGAAACATCTGAAGTTTGGATGAATAGGGATGCAATGTGGGATGCAATAATAAACATCTTTTAAGTCCAGTGCTTCCAGAAAACGTCAAAGCGGAAGAAGAGGTAACACGTCGTGAAGTGACATCATTTTGAATTTGAGCACTATCACAAACACACAAACAGGTTTAGGCAATATAGATCCAGAACTGGTCTCCAAGCATTTTCTTTCTTTATTTAAGAATATTCTTAAATAAGAAATCTTCCCCACTTGGGAAGGAGAAACTGGTTCTATCACTTCCTCAGGGCAGCATATGAAGAGGAACTGGTGGAAGCAAGAGTCTGACTTTGAGGATGAGGAATAATCAACCCCCCTGGAAAGGAGGGATTTCCTCCCACTGCCATCTGTAACCTTGATGAATGATCTCCAGAACCCATTTGTCTGAACGTATCTGTTGCCACACAGAAAATGAAGATTCAAGCTTTCTGGAAGAAAAAAAAGGGGCCAGGGTGGGAGGAGGTGACAAGGTTTCTAACAATCGTTCAGACTTGTTTGGACTGTCCTTGGTTTTGGAAGGTTTGGGAATCATTTTTGAAGAACCTTGCCATTTCTTCTTAAATGTTTGTTTACTTCTATTTGGTTGAGACTGTTTGCCAAAACTGGATGAGGAGTTAGAGAATCCCTTGGAAAATTCTGAAATGAAGTGCTGAAAAATCTTACATAGTCCCTGGAAAAGTTTACCCTTTTATTGCACCTTTTGATCACCTCTGCAGCACAGGAGCCAAAAACTAAATCTCTACCCAAAGATGAATTTAAAATCTCATTTTATCATCATTTGGGAAGTTCTGAGAATTCAGCCATGCAAATCTCCTCAAAACAGTACCAGTGGCTGTAGCTAAGCAAGAAGTATCAACAGAGTCATACACACACACTATAAACAATGAGTAGTGACCTGTGCAATAGAAGAAACAATTATTTAAAGCAGACTTTTCCTTACAAGAAGCTGCAGATAAAACATTCATCATACTTTCATAGTAAGAACAAACTTTAATATAGGTGCCTGACAATTCAAAATTCTGAAAACGAAGGTTGCAGGACTATACATTCTCCATATTTATCAACATTTTCCCCATTCCTTATCAGAAAGAGTATGATTGGAATAAACTAAGTGTTTAGGAGCAGTGGGATCAACTAAAGCTGTAGCTGCCAGGGCAGGTTCGGTATTAGTGTACAAAAACATAAAAGACTGAGGGGACTATACATTATCTCTATTCATTCCCTCTGATTATCAGGAAAACTGCAGGCAGTTAACACACACACATTCTCTAAAGCAGACAGAATTGGAGGAATGGGCGTAGGTTCTGGAAATTCCTTCTGTAACAAAACAGTATTTTCTGAGGGACTGAGACATCCCAGTGTTCTCCCACTAAAAATACTGGCACATTCTATTCATAGCCAGAAGATGAAGTGGCAGCAAAACGTAGAATGAAGGTTGATCTAACACAAGACCAAGTCACAAGAATAAAAATGAAGATCAGCCAACACAGATGAAATGAATAAAACACAGGTTTAATAATACAGTAAGCACTTTCACACCCAGTACAAAAGGCGCTCCATCAAACCAAAGTATAAAACAAAATTTTCAAACAGTTATATAACACAATCAATTAACAAATAAATTAAAAACTAATAAAATAAATTGTGATTTAAGTAGTGGTTTTAAAGGGACCATTTCATTAAGTCTGGATTCCCTGTCAGCTTGTAATTTTATAACTGACCTAACTTCTGCTTTTTCCATAATATTACTAGAATCACCTCCTCTAAAATCTTTACTCAAGAGTTGTAAGACCATAAACCTGAAAGAATGTACAGATCCATATAAACTTACATGTTTAGCAAGCACACTGGTTGGCTTATTTCTCCTAATGTCTCTTAGATGTTCGATAATCTGTTCTCTTAAAAACCTACTGGTCTTTCGATCATAAAAACGTGTAATTTGTGCATACAGCCAAATAAATCAACTAAGTACTCATGCAAGTTGCAAACAAATTGATAGTATACTTTACATTAGTATCAGGATGTACAAAGCAGTTGCTCTCTAAAATAAGCTTGCAGCAACTGCATGACTGGCACGGAAAAGTACCTTTCAGCACAGACGGCCATTTAGTTGACAAGGGATCAGTACTTCATGAAATGTCTCCTTAAAACCAATACTTAAATCACGTGATTTGTTTTATTAGTTAGTTTTAATTAACTGATTTGCTAATTGATTGTGTTTTATAACTGCTGTTTGAAAGTATTTTATACTTTGATCTGATAAAGCTCCTTTACTGGGTGTGAAAGCACTTACCGTATTATTAAACCTGTATTTTATTCATTTGAGCTGTGCTTGTTGATCTTCATTTTTATTCTTGTGACATTCTACTCATAGTCCCAGAGGAAGAGAAACTGCCATACAGAAAATCAGAAATCTGAGTAAACCCTGTATCTGTCCTTTCATCTTCCTGTTCAGATTCAGAATCATGAATCCCTGCAGTAAGATGGTACCCCCCTCTTTCTTTTACCAGAAACTGCTTTACAAGACAGATTAATGGCTTGAATAAAACCCTGAGCCAGACCCAGCAAAGTACTCCTATCTAAGGAAATTTGAGGAGGAATAGACACATGCTTGGTTTTCAGTTTCTTTTTGACAAGAAAAATGAGGCCATCTGTGTAACTAATGGCAGATTCCCCAGGGATGGGTATTGCATTCTGACAAAAGGGAAGCCTTACCTGTTCCCACTCCCAGAACTAACAAGAGTGGATCGCCCTTGCCCCACTAAAGGGACCCCATCAGTTGCAGAGGACATGGCTAACCCCTGGTCCATAGTAGCTGTTGATGCTACACCACAAGGATCTGGAGTAAAAGATGAATGACCTGAGGTACAACAAATGGCCACATCAGAGTCAACTACCTACAGCTGAGGCAAACTGCTAGCCTGGTGTGGTGGCAAAGGCCATTTGATTACCTTTTTTATTTTTTGTGGCTGGAAGGAGGACTAACAGGTAGTTTGCTCCATGGTCAAGCTGAAAATTATGTCTTTCGTGGGGAGGACAAGCAACAAATACTGTTAAAAAATACAAGTCTTTAAATGCTCACAGACAGGACCCCAGGAAGTTAGAATTGGAGAGACCACCTCTACAAAGTGGCCAGTCAGGAGCAAAGTCCCACAGGGATCTGTCCAAGGATTGCTTCTTTTTAGCGTTTACTTCTCTGAAGTCAAGGCCAACATTAAGGGCCTCTGGCTGACCATATTTGCAGATGAATGCAAATTAAGTGCAGTCACAGAATACCCCACTGACACTAATGTTCTTCAGGAAAGAAGACAGACAAGTAACTTGTATCAGATCCATGGACTAAAATCAAATGTCAAGAAATGCATAACAATATCCTTCAGGAAGTCATCCATCCCAGTTAGCCATCATATTAACACCACAGCCCTAAGAACTGACTCTCAGTTATTGCTTTTTTGCCAATTTAAACAGAAAAAGCTGAAGGACATTACTATATCTAATAAATAATTTAGAAGACTATGTCACCATATTTTCCCTTTAACACGTTGACAAGACAGTAAAAAAGCCATTATATAACAATTACCATTGGTAGGAAAGGTTGGATAATGGTGAAACTTACATACTGCGGTGGTGGTGCTGCGGTAGCATTGTCACCTCACAGTAAGACGCTGTCCGGTTCGATTCTCAGCTAGAGTGTCTCCTGCATGGAGACATGCATGAATGGGCGTACCTTATTTGAAGGTTGTGCGTCAGGGCTGGTAACTCGGCACATAAATATCAACTACCAATCATTAGCAGACCGGAGTTCCGCTGTGGCGACCCCTAACCGGGGAAAGCCAAAAGACACAACAACAACAACTCGTGTGACCAGAATGATCACTCTAGCTTCACTCTCATGTTTAAATACAGTATGGCAAATCACAAATAAATCCAACCATAATCTGTCACAGATTACTACTTGAACACCTCTCTTATGCAATATATCTTATATCTTCAAATTGCATTCCTCAGTATCTTCTACAAATATGATAACCTCTTCTATTCTGTGAACTTCTGATTCTCTTGAGGTACTTGAATATTTCTGTCACATTATCCTTCTGTCTCCTTTCCTCAAACTGAACACATTAGTTGGCAGTTCTTAGTCTCTCTATGACTGTTGATGAGACCATGTATTGTTGCTATCCTCAAATGTCTTGATCCTATGTTTTTCACAGTGACAAGGTATATAGAACTGTTCATAGTACTTAAGGTCTGCTGCATTCTCATGGAGCCTGCACACTGTTCTTATTTAATATGATTACTTCAAGTCCGGTCTCCTTTTGCTGTGACAGCTCCCCCCACCCATGTAATTATTTCCTGGATGTCTTTCAGGTGCATTACTCTGTGCCAGACTTAAGCTGCCATGTTTCACATATTTAAAATCAACATATGTCCTATTTTCAAGCAAAGTCACTATCAGCTTGACAAAAAAAGTGTGCACTGATTACACACAAGAGCAGCAAGGGCTGACCAGCAGAAACATTAGAAATAAACAGCTCCAAGCATATCTTGTGTTTCATTACAAGTTTATTAATTAACAGTAGCTGCATCATAAAAGTTTAATTTTAATATGTTTCATGCGATGTCAGGTACAACGCTAATTCCATTTAAAGTAGTTTTATATTATTTTACATCCAGATCAAGTTAATATTTGAGCAGTGAGCTATAACCTAAAAACGCTGATTCAGTTGCACTTGAAAAGAAAGCAGGGCAGTGTGCACTTGTGTAACTTGTAAACCTGACAATACATATATTACAATTACAAAACTGTTCAATTCCCATCAAGTCTCAGCTGTCTGTGGATATTATATGATTTTGATGGTGGCTTGTCTAACTGTTCATAGAACAAACACAGAAAAGCATCCAATCATTGGCAGAGTGACTGTAAATCTGATTAACAATATCCTAAACCTAGAACAGGCATGCAGAATTTAGTACAACAAACTGCACTGTAAAACTCAAGGAACTGTGAAAAAAGACACTTTAAACTTCATTGTCCTCGGAATTCTCAGCACTCTCATTTTTTAATATGTTTAAATATTCAGTTAGGCTATTTGTTCCACAAGTCTTCTACTTTACTTATAGGGGAAAAAAGCTTACCTGAATATGCATTTTAATAACTGCTTTCCCAATCAGAGTGGCTCCAAAGAAGGTCCAAAAAGGGACAAGAAAATGTCCACATGTTATTCCAGCTAAATCAAAGAGAGGATTTGGAATCTGCATTCAAAGAAATAAATATTTAGGTTTTTCTAAATTATACAAATCAATTTCTACTACAATAATATCCTGACCTATACAAGTGTCTGGTGACACTATAGACAGTTAAACCTATAAATTTTAACTAAGCTTCGTACAACTCTGAGCAAAACACTTTAAACAGATTAATGTCCCTAGATCAACTTGAAAAAGCATCTGTACCTAGTGAGTCTTCCCCAAATTATAAAAAAAAAAAAAACAAATTATGGCCATAATTATAACACAAAAAATTAATTACATAAATGCATATTAATGTTCTTCACATTTTAACCAGTTTGTCTTCATGTATAAACCTGGATGATGGTGTCTTCATGGAGATGAAAAGAAAATACCTCTATAAGCTTTGTAAATTCAGGCAATATTTTAAAACTTCAGCTTAAAAAATACCATACATATTTACCAGTATGTGATAAAACATGAATATTTGCAACTAACACTCAATATCAATACTATTTACACAGAAGAGGAATTTTAAATATATAGCATTCATCCTGTTACGTTGTTCTATCCCCCACTTGAATAATATCACCTAGTCTTTCTGTTTACTCCTCAACTTACCCTGTACACCCAAATGCATCATAGCAGTGACCCGGGAAATAACCCATCACTGGATACACCTTTGACTCCTTGGATGGCACAGGATATTAACTACAATGAAGTTCTGGAAGTCTGTACTGTAACTTCTGATGGGCGGAGCCTAAACTTTTTGATAAAATCAAATTATGTCCTCACATTTCAAACAAATGCTCATATCTCTGGAACTATAGGAGTTACTAAATACGTATTATTTAGTTTTATTTGTCTTTGTTCAGCAGGAAAGGTCCAGCTGCATAAAACCCATTTTCAGCAGAGGCCCTGGGAGAAAAGCTCCACATTTAAGTTACAAATGATGTACATTTATAATTGTGCAGTAAAATCATCTACACATGAGCTTATTTACATGATTTTTAAATATTTTTAAATATTTCATACATGAACACAGCATTTTAACAAAACAAAGAGAGAGAAATTAAATTGGCTAACTGAATAGAGAAAATCTGCAAGATGGCTGAAGGGAAAAGATCAAACAGTTGCAGAAAGACAAGCAGAATGCAGCTTAAAAAATCGATGGGAGATATGAGAAAATGAAATTATGTACTTACCATAACATCTCATCTGTGTTGTCCATTGTCATTCTTCCTCAACTGATGGGATTGGATCAGATACTCTAATCCAACTTGGCCATTACACCAGCTTATGGCCTTCAACAAACTCTCAAGCTCCTTCCCTACCCATAATGCAGTATATCCCTAACATCCCTCAGATCCTGTATACAGCTTGATAGAGAAACTATAAAAGAACTGCCATAACTGGAGAGAAATGGAGGCTGGGGAACTGAGGAAGAATGAAAATGGACAATACAGATGGAACGTTATGGTACATAACTTCTTTATCTGATGTTGTCAATTTTCATTCATTCCTCAGCTGAAGGGACACTGTCCCCAACTACCTAAATTCCTGGGTGGACTCTAAGGATGGATATTCCTGATTATGGCTGAGCCAAAGGCTGCCCTTCCCATCAAGACCAGATCTAGTTCGTAATAAGTGATAAAGGTATGAGGATTTGCCCAAGTTACAGCTGCAAATATATCATCCATAGAGGCTCTAAACAGGAATATAGTAGAAGTTGCAATAGATCAGGTTGAATGAGCCTTTAACAGTTTTGGTAAGGATAGATTCAATTAGTTATAGACAAATGAAATGTAATCTGTCAACCATCTGGCTAGAGATACCTTCGTGACTGATTTGCCCAACTTTTTATGAGCAAAGGAAGCAAATTACTGATCTGCCTTTCTAACCCCTTTTGTTCTGTGCAAGTAGAAACATAATGGTCTATGAACAACCAGTAAGAGCAGCATATATTCTCCTTTATTTGTAAAATTTGAGAAGAATACTGACAGGTTAATGGTTTAGTTTATGTTGGATTCTGGCAACACCTTAGGAAGGAAGGAAACCACTGGTACGTAAGGTTACCCTATTCCTTATAAAAAAATAAGTATGGAGGCTTAGCAGATGATGCCTGAAGTTCTGAAATTCTTCTAGCAGATGTACTTGCAACTAAAAAGACAGTTTTCCAGGTCTAAAGTTTTAGACTACATTTAGCTGCAGGTTCAAAGGGAAAATGTATTAAGGCTTGCAGTACCAAATTTAAATCCCATGGTGGTATGGGGTCTTTATAAGGGGGACACAGCAGAAGAGTACCTTTCAGAAAGGCTTTGCACAGTTTACAGAAAGCCAGGGAAGAATTTTGAAACCCACATGAAAGAGATTGCTGTGAGTTGAACTTTAATAGCAGATGAACTGGCACCCCCATTAAACAAACTCGCTAAAAATTCAACAAAACAGAACTAACTGGAGCTGAGAAGGGGTCTATCTGATTCTACTCTGCCCAATAAATGAACCTTCTCCTTTTATTCCTGTAGAGTTTCCTAGAAGGTTTATGGGAAGATAAACGTATGGAATGAACGGAGGAAAAAAGCATTGGTTGCCTGGTTATTAATGGAATTGGAGAAACTATGCTCTTAGTTTGAGATTCAAGATATCTGAGTGAACCATGCCTGTCAGGTGAGACAGGACGACTGGAATTTGATTCAGAATCCAAGGTGGGCATAGAAGATGAGGCCAAAGGAAGGGAAACCAAACCTGTCAAGACCAGTTTGGTGCAATGAGGATGACTTTACTCTTCAACCTGGCTGCTTTCTGAAGGAATTCGGGAATTAGGGAGGTCAAAAGATAAGCATACAGAAGGCCAGGGGGGCAGTCATGGAGTAGAGCATCCCTTGGTGATTCTCCAGGTGGAGGGATCAGGGCAAAGTAGCTGCTGAACTTGTTTAGGGGAGAGGCAAAAATATCGCAGCAGGGTTGGCCCCACTGATTGAAAATCATTTCTGTCACTTTGTTATTGATAGACCATTTGTGAGACAGCAAAATGGACCTGCTCAATTTGTCTGCTATTACGCTGGACTTCCCAGGAATATGCATTGCTATTAGAAAGCAGTTGGAAGATATCACCTATTGCCACACTCTGACAGCTTCTCGACACAGGGGATAACATATGGTTCCTCCTTGTTTGTTAGTTAATGTACCAAACTATTGATATGTTGTCCGTTTGGACTGCAATTGTCCAGAGAGGGCAAGAGTCTTGGAATGCTTGCAATGCCAAAAACACCGCTCTCATTTCCAGAACACGGCTATGCAATTTGGCTTCTTTGAGGAACCAACTGCCTTAGACTGTCCTCCCCAGAAAATGCCTCCCACTCAATCTGGGATGCGTCCTTGGTCACTATGGCTTTGGGCTGAAGGAGAATGAAAGGACAAATTTTGAACAGTTGTGACTCCATCCACCAGGAAAGATACTGTTCGCATACCTGAGTTAATTCTTATTTTCACCGACATGGGTTAAGACAGCACTGACCATTGTGTTGCTAGCATCCACTGCAGAATTCTTATGCGGTATTTTGCTAAAAGAACTAAAATTATTCCCACTGGCATTGATCCTAGGGCATGAAGAATTAATTGGGCTGAAATTTTGGTACTGTCAATTATCTTCCTGACCTGCTTCCTTATTGTCTGTACTCTCGAAAGAGGAAGAGATGTTACCATAGATACTATGTTGAGCATTGCTCCTATGAATTCCAATGTCCGAGTTGGTTGTAAATGAGACTTGTTGTAATTGATGATTATTCCATGATTTGAATAAGTCTACAATGACTGGTTTCGTGCTTTTATCAGTTGATGCCTGGTCAGGGCGGTAATAAGTCAGTCGTCTAAATATGGAAACACCCAGAATCCTTGCAGTCTCAGGTTAGGTGCTACCACTGACATACACTTGGTGAACACCCTGAGGACTGTGGTGAGGCCAAATGGCAGTGGTCTGAACTTAAAGTGACTGGCTCCCAGCCGGAAGTGTAAGTACCTTTTGGATCATCTGTTCATTTTTATGTGATAGCACGCATCTTGAAAATCTGTCCAGCACATCCAGTCGTCCTTGCTCAGAAAGGGCAAAATGGACTGAACTGTGACCATCCAGAACTTGGTGTCATATTGATATGTTTAACAGACTGAAATCCAAAATTGGCCTCCAGCCCCCTGTCTTCCTTGGCACTAAAAAGAATCTTGAGTAAGTTCTGGATTCTATTTGGTCTGGATGGACCTCTTGGATTACTTTTTTCTAGCAGCTTTTGGATTTCTAGTGCTGCTGCTTCCCTCTGACTGGGTGGAACATCAGGGATTTTTCTGGATAACAGAAATGGTAGGGAAATGGGAATACTAAAACCTCTGGAAATAATTCTCTGTACCATAGTGTCTTTTGTTATGTTTAATCAGGCTTCCTGGTGCAGAGATCAGCTACCCCAGACTGCCTCCAGAGGAAGGCAATCTGGCCTCCCTTCAAGAGTGCTGAAAGAGTCTGTTGGAAAACGAATCTCTAGACCCTCAACATTACTGGCCTCCTCTGCCATTGGGGTGTCTTCTACCATTATCACTCCCCCCTCTGCCTGTGGGGGAACTACCTTCATGTGTGTCCTGGAAAGGACACGAGACTTCCTGAACCACATCTTTTGACCTCCTCATTGATTCCTGGAAAAGGTCCTTTGAGGGGTCAAAAAATGCACAACCACTGCAGAGACAGTCTTTCCATCTTTCTCACTCCTGGCGAGTGTATGTTTTACAGTGGGACCCAAACAAGGAAGAGCCATCAAAAGGAGCACCGATGAACGATGACTTGAAGTGCTTCACATAATCACACAGGTGCTTCCAGGTATACCTCGCGATGGCAATACCTGAACCCACAGCCTTTGAGATGCCTTCTGCAAAGTGTGGGATGAAGTTCATGGATGAACTGGATATAGCTTGAAGGGTAGCCAACTGACAGAATACTGAAGGTTGAGTCTTAGTAGTCTCAGTACCAGAAAGAGATTTTGATAGTTCTTTAATCAAATCTCTTTGCAGTCTTGTAAAATGTACCAAGTACTTCAGCGGCTTGAGAGTAAAAGTTGCTGAAGCATAAACTTGCTTCCCAAATCTGTCCAGGTCCCTAGATTCTCTATTAGGGAGACGGGCAGTGGAACTCTGTTCCCAGAGTTCCTTCTCTGTAGCTGCTGCCACCACCATGGCATCAACTGGTATCCCTTTGCTTCAATATTCTCTTCCTACCGGTGGAGTCAGAATCCTGTCAGATCTCTTGGGGATTGGCTCAATCATATGAGGTTCATTCCACACCCACGTAGAAACCAAATCAATGCGTTCATCGGCAGGTGGAGTAACCCAGGAGGTAGACAGGCCAGTCCCGAAAACTTCCAGAAATACTGACTCCTTGGGAGTAGGGTTTTGGGCAGACCAACCACCATTCTGTTCAAGGATCTCAAAACTGTCTCCAAATGAGAGTCATCTGGTGGTGATTTGGAAGACACTTCTCCCTCATCAAAGTCAGTATCCTCAGTGATAGACTCTTGAGGAGAGTCCAAATGCCTCCTTTTGCAATTCCTCTTCCCAGGGACCTCTTTGGTGAGATCATCTGGAGAAGTATCAGAAGAGAGGACTATACCCTGCTGGGTAGACTGGAAGCTGTCCCAATGGCATAGAATGTTGAGGATTATGGTGCAAAGTCATCTGAGAGGGTGAGGGTGGATCGGAGCGGGAAAGGACCCAACTGACTTGCCGGAGCAAAGAAAACCCTGTTCACAACCTGAAAAGCAGACCGCTCAGGGGAGAAGGAAGTCAACAGTGCAGAAAAAGCGAGTTCCTGGCTCATCACCTCCCTTTGCTCAGAGGGCAATCCACCAGAGGTGGAAATCAGAACCAAACTACCCAGTGCTGAAGCTCCAAGAGGAAGAGACAGCTCTGAAAACCTTAGAGTCATTCCTATCCCCTTGAATCTGACCTAGAATCTTCAGCTCAGACAGTCATCCAGATCCGAAAAGGTTGGAGCCGGTGCACTCAGTAATAGTCAGATCTGAAAATACTACTCTCTTCGGATCCAAACCAAACAAATCTGGAATGCCCATATCTGAGGACTCTAAAATCACAGGTTGGGTTAGAGAAGGAGCTATTATCGGTGGACTGGTAGAGGGACAATGTTCCCTTCTGAATCTGCTCCATGAAAAATTTCATCATTCTTTCCATATCTGCTTCCATGAGACTCCTGGAGGAACGAGAGGAAACCACTGAAGGCAATTTTGAGTGCCTCTCTAGAAATGGGGAGGGCATCCCGGAAGGGACCAGTTCCAAACTCAGCGAATATACAGTCCTTGGTAATGTCTTAGGATCCGAGGATGTTGGATCTGGAGTACTTTTTGTCGGATCAGAGGCTGTAGGACTTGAACATATCTGGTCAGATCCCAAGTGACTTTGGATCCTATATTTTCTTCTTTTTCCATGGTTCCGAGGAAGTAAATGTAGGGGAATCTGAAGACCTGGACCACTTTGAAGTGTCCTTAGCTTTAACCTTGGGAGACTGAACTCCAGAAATGGCTTCAGAAAAAGGAGTTGGTAACAAACCCTTTAAAATAAACTTATTCCTTCTATCAGCCAAAGCTCTGGGGTTGAACTCACGACAAATGTCACAATCTTGGTCAAGATGTTCAGACCCTAAACAATAAACATAGTGTGGGCATCCGAAAAAGGCATCTTATGCCCACATTTTGTAAACCCTTTTTCAGACATGGTGTAGAATAAATACTTATAACCAACAATAACTGTAAAGAAAAAGCCAGTAAGCTAGCAGATTTTTTTATAGCAAAAAAAGAAAAAGAAAGGTTAACTACTAACTAAGAAAGTATAGAAAAAAGAAACCGGGTAGGAAAGGCCTGCCAACTGTAGCAAAATTTACACTATCATGTGTATAAAAGTGAAAGAACACTTAAGGAAATAGAATAAACTTAATGGAAAGGGATTTATCAAAAATTAACATTGGAAGAGTAACATTTTTAGAAATTCACTTATCTTTAATAACTAGCCTGAGAGCTGAAGGCATCAACTTCAAGATGCAAAAGCGGCAAACCAGATTTGATGGACATTAGGGATACTGCATATTGGGTAGGGAAGGAGCTCGAAAGTTTGTTGGAGGCTACAAGCTAGTGTAACGGCTGAGTCAGATCAGAGTATCGGAAATGAACCCTGACATCAGATGGAGAAGTTATGAAAATCAGTAGGAAGATAAATGGACAGAGGAGGAATTGTAGTTAGTCATGGTGTGTGAGAGAAGGAGGAAAAGTAAGAGTTTAGGAAAAAAATGCAGTATGAGGAGGAGCGATAAGGTATAAAAAGATTGGGAACCAAAGTGGCTGTAAGAGTTGAAGAAAAGTAATTTGAGTAATCCTAGCCAGCTGAGCAGGCAGAACAGTTATTTTTGGCGTAAGTGCTGTTAAAGCAATGTTTTTAAATTATTTTTATGCTATTTGTTTTAACTGTGTGGGGATTTCATTCCAATGTTTTGACACATAATGAGAGTAAAGAGAGTCTCTAGCAGTGTTGAATGTCCTACTAATATATAGTAAAAGTTCATTGCTAGAGCGAAGGTCTTTACTGGGTGAACAGTGCATTTGAGTATTTTGTAGTGCTGGACATTTGGAGAGTACAACAGGTTGTGGCATGATTAGTTGTGAGTATATCAACTGGTCTGGGAGTTCAAGTCGGTTTAATTGTTTTAATGCAAGGCAGTGGTGCATTTTATAAGGCTGGTTGGTTGCAAATGTAGCTATTTTGTAATAGCAGGGGGTTAGCTGACATTTGTAAACATAAGGGAAGCATATAATAAAGGAGGAAGGAGGTATGTTGCTGCTAAGGTAATCCTTGCTTGATCTGTCAGGTAGTGTTTGACCTTATAGAGGGAGCAGAGTTTTTGGTAAGTTTTCTTGATGGAATGAAGTATGTGGTGATCAAATTTAAGTTTGTCATCTATTAGGACTCCAAATAGTTTAGTTTGGCTTATGGTTTCTATTTTTGTGTTATTACTTGAGGTAATATGAAATGTGTGTTTCTGGTTAAGGTGTTTTGGAGTAAACAGCTTAAGTTTTTTTTTTGGCATTGAGCAGCAAGTTAGCATTTTTAGGCATATTTCAATGTCAATGAAAGATTTTTGAGTGAATTCCTAAAATTTTGTTATGGATGGGGCAGAACAGATAATGGTTGAATCATCAGCATATTGTACGAGAGTGACAAGTGTTGTAGTGGTATGAAGTTTATTTATGAAAATATTAAATAGAAGGGGGACCGTGGTGGTGGCGGTGCTGCGGTAGCATTGTCGCCACACAGTAAGACGCTGTCCGGTTCGATTCTCAGCTAGAGCGTCTTCTACGTGGAGACATGCGTGAATGGGCATTGTGGGTCAGGGCTGGTAACTCGGTATGTAAAAATCAACTACCAATCATTAGCGGACCAGAGGGCGACCCCTAACCGGGAAAAGCCGAAAGACACAACAACAACAACATTAAACAGAAGGGGGCAGAGTACTGACCCTTGGGGAACACCAATAGAGACTGGTTGAAATGCTGAAAGGTTCTGATGCCATTTAGTTACCTGCTGATGACTGCATAAATAAATGTGAAACCAGGAGAGGGAGGGGTAAGTGAAACCTAGTGTCGCAAGTTCAGAGGGGAACTTTTGGTGGGACACTGTCAAATGCTTTGGAAAGGTCAAGGAAAAGTGAAGAAACAAGGTTGCCCTCATTTCTGTGTTGGTTTACTATGCTGACGAAGTTGAGGAAGGGAATAGTACTACTGTGGTTGTGCCTGAAACTGTGCTGGACGTTGGACAGGAGGTTGTGTTTGGTTATATGCTTCATAAGTTGAGAGTGAATATATTTCTCGAGGATTTTAGAGGGGGGGGTGACAGGATAGCAACAGGTCTACAGTCTGATAACTCTGTTGAAATACCTCCTTTGTGAAGGGGTATAACAATGGATTTTTCCCCAGATGGATGGGACACAGTTTTCAGTAAATGACTGGTTGATTTGAATGGAGACAGGGAAGGCCAGTGCTTCTGCACCAATTCTGAGGAACTCAGTGGTAAAGTTATCGGCAGCTGAGGTTGTTGCTTTTAATTTCGCTATAAATTTTTTTTATGGTTGACGTTGGGACAGGGTGAAAACAATGCGTTGCTTTCGAAAAGAGATGGAAGTTGGAGGGGTGAAGTGAGGTGGTCAATGATTAGTGATAGAACTGACTGGATAAAATGAGTGTCTAACTGAGTGGCAATGAACTCTCTGTTGTTTGAAGTAGAAGGACAGGGTATAGTTGTATGGCCGGGGTGTAACAGTTTATTCAGAGAGGACCAAAAAAGCCTGGGTCAGTTTTGGGGTTTTTTTTTTTTTTTTTTGGAGCTTCATCTTTTTGCAGTACAAGCTGTTTGGTCGCTGGTCAGCCATGGTCCTGTGGTAGATTTTACCCTTCTCTTCCTAACTGGTGCTAAAGTGAGTAACTGCTTTATCTAGGGCATTACTTTTAATACATTCCAGCTGTAGTCTGATAAGGCTGTAATAAATGTGTTTTTGTCAAATTTGGTTGAATTGCATATTTTTTATATATTATTTGTTTGGGTGAACCATGCTGTTGTCTTATTAAACAGGTTGGGAAGTGGACACTGACAGTATCTGGTAAGCAACCACAGGATTTTATATTATGTTTTTTTCTAAATATCCAGTCCAGTGTGGACTTCCTGTTAGTGCGTATGCTGATTCTGGCGGTGAAGCTTATTCGTTGGCTGAAGCCAAATAGGAGAATAGAGTCCTTGGGGTTGCAGCTGTTTATGGATTGCCAGCATATGTTTAGGTCACCTAAGATGAAGGTTTCCAGGGAGATGTCAGATATCCAGTGTAGGATATTTTTCACTGTGGTAATGTTGTTGCCTGGTTGGATGTTTACTACTGAAATACATACAAATTTCTTTTGGCTGATTTTGATGTATGCAATCAGAAGTTCAGCATTAATAAATTTGGGGATATTTAGATGGGCTGGAGTTATTTCTCAATTGTTGTTATAAATAACATTACTAACTGCTCTTTTAAGATTTCTGCCCATTCTGAATATGTTAAAACCTGGGGGAATAATTTCATTGCCAGTTATTTTTTGTTTTAGGTAGGTTTCAGTGGCGATTAGAATGTCTGGTGAGTAAGTGTAAATGGCAAACTCTTCAGCACAAACTATTTTTATAGTGGTAGTGCTCTTTAGTTTCTAGGTTTCAAACCTGATTTTATAAGTTGCAGTAAGCATAGCAGCTATTAAGTTTAAAATATTTTGTAAACTTACAATACCTCAGCAACTACTCAAGTTAGCACACATACTGTCAGCAACATTTTGTTCTTCCAGCTGAGAGCATTAATATGACTCTAAGCAGTTCTATCTGTGCAACTTGGTTGTTGGCATATTTAGAAAAATATGAAATTTATGAAGATATAAATAAAATTACATGAACAATTAATATCTCTTTACATGCAGTCATTTAAATATCAATATAGTTGTGCTTGCCACTGTGTAAGCTTTAAGATGAAATATTTCAGTACTTTGTATATAGCATGGTTTTGTAATTATTAATGCAAATATGGACAAGCAATATTAGAGGCGTCAGTAGGATACTGACTGCAGAAGCACCTTGAGATGTCACTTGGCTCTAATAAGTTAAGGGAAGGAGCAAGGTCTCTATGACGGATGAGATGACAGTATTTGAATGTCTTCATCCTGCAGCAGCCAATCAAGATTGGGCACCTTCATTATGCAGCAGCCAATTATGATCTGTAATACAATGATGTCGTGTATGAATGGTACATACTTCTGCATTCTGTGTAATGGATATGTAGTCATTCTCTTGCCATGATGTTGTACCTGCAGGACCCCCAGGTCATGAGAACAGCAAGGAGTTGAACACCCTGTGCTCCTGGAGAGGAGAGATTCCAAATGGCTGCATTCAATTCCCATCCAGCTGTCTCTTCAGGAGCTCCAGGCTCATTTCCTAACCCTGGTTGCCACTGGGAGATGCCCTACTTCAATCCTAATCAAAATGTCTAAATCCATTTCACAGCAGGGAAGGTCTTATTAACTGGGATGGGTTGATAACACTTTCTGAACATTGAGCGAGGACAAACTCTGATACGCTCATGCCTCAAACTATCCTGCTCAGCCATGCTGTTACTGACTTCCACAGTCCCAAATATAACATCTAATGGATATCACTCAAACCTTGCTTTTTTCTTTTTCAAAGAGTGCTGCCACCCTGTAAACACTTCAATAGCAGTGATTTTGCTAAGCAGTTAGTCTTGCACTCACAACTCGAACTAGTCAGACAGCTGAACAAATATATTATTCAAGTGAGGAATTCAAAGGTATTGAGTTACAAACTATAAACAAACCACAGCATGGGGATCACTCACTGACCAACACAGTCATTTAAATGGATCCAGTATGTCCAATAAGCTACACTTTGAACATGCACTTGACTACTTAAAGAGTGCACAAATATTCATATTCACATGACCTTTTAAATGTAATCTCATTATTAAAAGAGAACATGAACTGCTGTATCAAAGTTATTGCATTGACTATATTTGGAAAAGCACAATGAGAAAAACAATGTGGCATTGTGCAATACTTAATGACTAAGAAATTCATCTGACTTCCTGAAATAAAGTATGCTTATCTGTGTGGGGGGTAAGCACCAGATGAGCTAATACAAAATGAAATAACATGAATAAAATGGTCACAAAAAGTAATGTTCTGTCTAGACAGAAAAAGCCAAGCCCTCTGTTTTAGAAAGCCTAGAGTAAGCCATTCTGCTGACATGGTAAGTGTGGCATACCAACATATCTCACAAGACACCCTTACATTTAGGAGGGCAGATGACAGTCACTTTAAATAAGCACAAGAAGGGAAAAAGGCATCCAAGAATGTGCAGACAGTAAAGACAGAGAAACAGGCAGATATGCACTCAACACACTACTAAACAAGTACATTACTTGTTTACAGTTCAGAGTCATGATAGGAAGAACAGATGTCTCAACCTCCCAAGTTTAAGACAGAACTAAAATATCTGGAGACAAAGGTCACAAATCAGGGACAGCTCACAACATACAAGATTATTTCATTAGCATGTATTTTCTGAAGTAAAAGGCTTGACTTTAATGACTGCCATTATTAATTGACTAAGCTACATCCTATCTTGAGAATTCACATACATTAGGAGGGAAATGTTAAAATTCTGAGATAGAAACAGGGATATGCCTGAAAGTCAAGGGCATCTGAGAGATATGAATGGATGAATAAAAAGTTCTTTCTCTTGAGAAAGTAAAGCTATCTTACTGAGATTTGGTTTAATAATAAAAATTGAAAATATACAGATGGGAGACACATTTTGGCCAATCACATGTAAATAAGAGGGAAGGTCATTATTTCAACGATTATCCAAAACATCAGTGAGGAAAAGAACAAGAACTTCACTCCAAAGCTATAACAGAAACGTTGTACCATTATGGTGCTCAGCATCTTTAACTACTGTGGCTTAAACAGGGGGAAGAACTCAATGAAAGGAATGCAGAAAATACAGTTTTGCAAGTACACTCACCATAACAGCAGATACTCAAATGATCTCTGGTGCAAGTAGCCTTAGCTACATGGGGATGTATCCTAGCCAGCTTCCAAAGCTTCAAGGCCACCCTCCACAGGCCCAATATCTTACTCAGCTCACGCTGAGCTAAGAAAAAGTTAGGGGCCAGGCCCTTCAGTACTTTCCTGACAATGACGAGTGCTCCTCTTGTGAGCCTTCGTAACCATAACAATCAACAAAATAAGCTTAAAAGAAAAAGCAACAGAGAAGGGGTTTCACAGTACAGACCAGTCAAACACGGGTAGAGGAATATCATTTCAAATACGCCTTACAAACATTCCATAATGAAGTACATTTCAATCAAAATGTGAAGTTGGATTTCACTTTTTTGGTATTTATTCAAATACATTAATTAAACATACTACTGCCAAATTTAATTATTATTAAAACAATAGATATTGTGACAAATAGTGGTTTACTGGAGGAGAGGGTTGAGATATTTCACACAGGAATACAATCCAGGCCTAAAGAATGTGTGGGCTATACCAAAAAGAGGAAGGGCTCTAAGAAATGCAATTTTTATGGTTCTGGTGCCTGTTGGCACCGTTATGACCTAGGTTTAGACATGGACTTTGATGTCAAACTGACAAGAAGCAATTTGCATTGACAAGCAAAGAACTTACTGTACTCATGACATGCAAGGGTACAGTTAAGTTGTTTGACATTACTTAATTAGATATCTCAAAGCAAGAAGAACATTCTCTTTCTTGTGTTAACCATGCTGAACTCAAAGCAAGAAGAAAATTCTCTTTCTTGTGTTAACCATGCTGCTTAAGTCACATGCCTTGTTTCATATTTATTTATACAGGAATTGGGGATGGTTAACTTCTCATCTGCAAACTATTTTCAGCCAATCATGGGCTGTAATAAGAGACTCAACATGTACATGTGTGTGTTTAGATTTATACATATGAACATACATAAGTGATGTACGTACACACAATATATAAAATACAAATACACTAAATGTGCAATCTATGTAATATACATACACGTGCATTTAGATCTATAGATACATTTACATTTGTGTTTGCGTGTGTGAATTTCTTGGCATCCATGTCTAGAATACATAAGCAGGTTATGATCAGCCAACCAATGTAATCCTCTATAAAAAAAAAAAAAAGTAAAATAAAAAGTTAAAATAAAGTGTAAGGTAATAAGAAGTGCACAGTAACCAAACATCAAACAAAACAAAACCACCAGCATCACCAACAGCAATTATACAATCAAATTTAATGGACAAAACCATCACGGTAAATCAGGTTTTGCCAAACAGTTTTCTCAGTGCGAAATACTGACTGCTCCCAAACAAACTGTATAACATACAAAAAAAAAAATCCCATGACCTCAACAATACAGCGTCATTGGTCTATATAATACGTGACACTGCAGACATCAGAAATTAGTTAAAAATTAATTAAAAAACAATAATTTAATAACACATTTAATATGCCACGTCACTTCACTTCTAATAAATGGAACCCCCTAAATCAAAAGACATAAATCTATAACATCTCAAAGTCCAGGTGGATGAACAGCACTAACTCTGAAGATCCACAACTTCCATTGTCCAAATTCCTTTAAAAATCCTGCTTGTACTTTGATGTCCTAGAAACAGTATCTATACCCGTAAATCTAAAATTGGCTGTGGAATGAAGCAAACTATGCTTAAACATGGTATTACATTCCCATTTATATTTCAAGTCACTGATATTTAATAAAACCTGCTGCCTTAACTGAGAGATTGTCTGTCCAACATAGAAAAAGTACAGTTTTGTACCTACCATAAATGTAGATGTCCGATAGGTATGCATCTGCAGTCATAACATATGGGTTGTCCTGCCTCAGGCAGCCCTTCGGTTGGCCGGATTCCAAAGTCTGGGTCTGGCCTCGGCTGATGTCGCACTTTCCCCGACATCAGAGCGTCTGGGGTATAAAAGCATCAGCCGACGCCATCTTCCTCAGTGTTTCTTGCCCCAGATGCCAGGTGCCCTCTAGGAAGGCCAAATTTGGAGGAATGCAGTAAAATTCCAAACATTTTCCAAAAAAAAATATATACATATATATACAAACAAATACACCATAATAGATCCCCCAGCTAGCTAATGGAGGGGTAAGTGCCCTAGGAATACCACAGAGGGGAAGCAGGGAGGGTAACCCTGACTGCAGATGCATACCTATCGGACATCTACATTTATGGTAGGTACAAAACTGTACTATGTCCTTCAAGGATGCATCTGCAGTCATAACATATGGGTAGAATACCATAGCCAATCTGGGGGAGGAGGTACTAAGAAAAGGATGGTGTAGTTGAGATCCCTTGCAGGACTGCTGTAGCAAAACCCGCTCTGGATCTGGAGTATAAAGGTAAATTGTAATGTTTGGCAAATGTATGCACGGAGCTCCATGTAGCAGCTTCTAAAATGTCCTTGGTAGCCACCCCTCTTAGGAAGGCTGTAGTGGTGGCTGTGGCCCTTGTTGAATGAGGCCTGATGAGTAACCGTCTTTCCATGAAAGGAGTAACAAAATCAAATGCAATTTCCTATCCACTTTGAAATTGTTTGTTTGGAAATTGCTTTTCCTTGTACCCCAGCAGCATATGCTACAAGGAGTTGGTCAGTTTTTCTGAAACTTTTAGTTCTGTCCAAGTAGTAGCGTAGTTGTCTGTGTATATCCAGAGTGTGTAGAAGTTTTTCCCCTCTGTTTTGTGGATTTGGGAAGAATGTAGGCAAGTGAATAGCTTGGTTCACGGATACCCTAGATACCACCTTTGGCATAAAAGTAGGATTGGTTCTTAGTGAGACTCTGTCCTGATGGAAGATAAGAAATGGCTGTACTGCCATTAAAGCTTGTAACTCAGATACTCTTCTTGCTGAAGTTATGGCCAGAAGGAAAGCAGTTTTCCAAGACAGAAACTGTAGATCCGCCGATGCTGCTGGTTCAAAGGGAGGAAGTGTTAGTTTCTCCAGCACAAAGTTGAGATCCCAAGTAGGCAAAGGGGGTTTTCTTGGAGGATTGATGTTTTTGATCCCTCTCAGAAATTGCCTGAGGAGATTGTGCGAGAAGATAGGTGGATCCACATTGTATTCTGCTGAAATTGCTGAGGCATGAATCTTTATGGAAGAGTAGGACAGGCCGTTGTGGAACAATTCTGTTAAGTATTCCAGAATATGTGTCATAGTCGCCACTGTCACATCCAAGCCTTTTGTTGTGCTTCCATTTTGCTGAGAATGTCTTCCTTGTGGAAGGCCGTCGAGCTTCCATAATAATGTCCTTTACTCTCTGTGATAAGGTATTGTGAGGGGGATTTATGGAATTTTCCAGGCAGTTAGTTGCAATGTTTTCAAGTTGGGATGCAAGATCTTGAAGTTGTTCTGCGTCAGAAGAAGAGGCCATAGAGGGAGAGGCCATGGTTTCGCCTGTGACATGCTCCTCAGTAGTGGGTACCAGTGCTGCCTTGGCCAGTCTGGAGCTATCAGAATCACTCTTGGCTGTTCTGCCCTGATCTTCAGTAAAACCTTGGACATTAATGGGAGAGGTGGGAAGGCATATACTTTTAGAGCTTTCCAGCTGAAAGAGAGGGAGTCCACCCTCCAAGCTTTTGGGTGATACGTCCTTGAGCAGAATGTCTTCAGTTGATGGTTGTGGGGGGAAGCGAACAGATCTATCTCTGGCTGTCCCCATGCTTTTGTTATGAGTAGGAAGATATCTGGGTGCAGCATCCATTCGTGTGCATCCATGGTAGTTCTGCTTAAGCTGTCTGCCAGTACATTTTCTTTTCCTGGCACGAACTGGGACTGTAGTTGGATATTGAGTTTCAGGCACAGCTCCCATAGATTCATAGTCAGCCTGCATAGGGGGTAGGAATGCGTGCCTCCCTGCTTGTTTATGTACCACATGACTGTGGTGTTGTCTGTCCTTATTAACAGGTGACCTTGATGGAGGAAAGGTTTGAAGGCCTTGATTCATTCAGTGTATCACTGCCAGCATTTCCTTTTGGTTTATGTGCATGCGCAGCTGTCCTTGAGACCATAGGCCTTGGAAATATTTGCCCTCCATGTGTGCTCCCCATCCTCGGTCCGAAGCGTCCGTGGTGATGGTTTGCTTTGTTCTTGGTTTGTTGAAAGGCAACCCTCTGTTGGACTGGCAGGCATGAGCCCACCACAGGAATTCCTTTTGAAGGCAAGGAATAATTGGTATCAAAGCTTCTAAACTGTGACTGTGCTGAGACCATACACTCCTTAGGTACCATTGTAATTTTCTCATATGCAGCCTGGCCTGTGGAATCAGAATTATGCAGGATGCCATGTAACCCAGGGCCTGCAGGATTTTCCTTGCAGTTAGCTGAGTTTGTCTTGTCAGATTCATGAAGTAATCCGGAAGTTGTTTTTGTTTTTCTTCTGTGAGAAAGGCCGTTTGGGTGGTTGTGTCTAGATCTGCACCCAAAAAGGTTATCCTTTGGGATGGAACAAGTCTTAATTTTTGGATGTTGACTGTGTATCCCAAGGCCTGTAGTAGGTGGATGGCATATGCCAAGTCCTTTATCAAATTTTCCTTGTTGTCCGCTTGTACAAGGCAGTCGTCCAGATATGGGTAGATTTGAATCCCCTGGAGTCTGCAGTGTGCAATTACTGATGCCAGGCATTTCGTGAATACTCTGGGCGCAGTAGATAAGCCAAAGGGCAATGCTGAGAATTGATAATGATCTGATCCTGCAAGAAATCTGAGGTGTCTTCTGCAACTTCGTCGAATAGGGACATGCAGGTATGCCTCCTTGAGATCTAGAGTCACCAGCCAAGACTCCTTGCCCAGCATGGGAAGAAGTTGCTGTAGGGTCAGCATCTTGAATTTTGGCACAATGAGTAAAGTATTTAGTGCGGACAGGTCGAGAATAGGCCTCCATTGATTTTCTTTTCTTGGAACAAGGAATAGTCTGGAGTAGAATCCTTGACCTTGTTCTGAAAGAGGTACCCTTTCTATGGCTTTCATTTGAAGTAAGTTGTTGATCTGCTTTAAAGCCTCTGCCCTCTGATTTGGTGGCAGGTTTGGCATCCCATTTCTTCTTGGCAAAGTGTGGAAGTGGAACCTGTATCCTTTGTCTATTATTTGCAGTGTCCATGTGTCCCTTGTAATATAATGCCAGTTTTTTGAGAATAAAGAAAGCTTTCCGCCCAAGGGTGCTTCCAATTGAGCCCTGGTAGGCGGAATCAAAGTAAAGTCACTGTGTCTGTCCTGGAGTAGTAGTTGTTGCTGCTGTTGCTGCACTACCTCTCTGGTTGGTAGGCTGCCACTGACGGCCTCTGTAGGAGCCCCTAGCTTGCCCTCTACCTCTGGGACGCCTGTTCCTGCCTCTCTGGGCTCTGTCTGAGTCTGGAAAGGACCAATTCTTAGTAGGCCAGTTTCTGCTGAATCTCGGTGGTTGTACTTGCAGAAAATCCTTAACTGTTTGCACAGATTTAGCCTTTTCTTCAAACTTCTTTAAGACCTCCTGAGCCGAGGAGCCAAATAATTTTTGTTTTTCCATTGGAGCATCCAGGAGTTTAGCTTTAACATGGTCTGGCAGGGATTGTTCCTTCAGCCAGGCATGCCTACGAATAACTGCCCCAGTCATAGCTGACCTACATGAAGCCTCCAGTGCATCATAATCACACTTTAAGAAATGATTACTAACCTGCTGTGAGTTATGTACCAGGTCCTGAAGGGATTTACGGTCAAGGGGTTCAGAAGAAGTAAGTTTCTTATTCAGTTCATCTAACAAATATTCTTGGTACTGTATCATATGAAATTGAAAATTTAATGCCCTCACAGAAAGAGTTGCAGAAGTATATACCTTCTTTCCCCATCTTTCTAAAGCTCTAGACTCCCTTTCAGAAGGGAGAGGATTTTTGGCAGTGGCAGCTGCAACCCCTTTAGGGCCCTGAGAAATAGTGTCTGGGTCTGCGGAGTGGGCCTTATACAGATGGAAATGAGAATCCGGGACCCTGTAGTATCTATCAGGTTTGGCAGGTGCCGGGGGGGGAGAGTATCAGGGGCTGTACTAACATCATTGTACACATCATCAATAACATGCAAAACAGGAGGTATAGCCAAGGGCCTATGTTGAGGCAAATGCAAAAAGGTCCTTAATCTCTTTCTAGAATCAGAAAATTCCTGACCCTGCCATTGAAAATGCTCTCTCATGGAATGTAGAGTCTCACCAAAAGAAAACTCTTCAGGAGGGGAGGCCGAAGGAATAGATTCTTCAGCATCAGAATCCTCATAGGGGGAATAAGCCTCCTCCTGGTGGTCTGTTAACTCAGATCCATCCGTAGACTCATCTGAAGAGTGTTGGTCAGAGGGCTCAGTCCTGGGCCTTTTGTCTGGTGATGGGTGAGAGCCCCTGTCCGGGTGAGGGTGAGAACCTCTAATTAAAGAAATAAGATCCTCTGCAAGGCTGAGGATCTGAGAACTAGAAGGCGGCGGCCTCTGGGAGGTGGTTTTGGGAGGCAAAGCTTTAGTAAGTTTGGCAGCTTTAGCCCTGGAAAAAGCCTTAATGGACATGGAAGCAGGGGGTCTAGCTGCCCCACGTGCAGGAGTAGATTTGTCCAAAGGTATGGTGTCGGACATTTCCTGGACACTGGTTTCAGTAGGTAGCTCGGTAGCAGACTCAGCCGGGGCCTCCAGGGCCGCGGTGGTCGGTTGAGTGGATTCGGTTAAGGGAAGCTCCGAGGACTCGGTTTTGGCCGAAACCGAGACACTCGCGGTAGGCCTTACCGTTGTTTCAGCCAAACCGCGGGCTGCGAGTGTCAGTCCTTGTCCTTCCGTTTTTTCACCAAATGCGAAGTCGGAGTCTCCGATGGCATCTTATATGCGAAATTAGCCCCAAAGAATTCCTCTGCAAACTCCGATCGACGTCTAAGAGTTCGTTGGTTGAAGGAAGCACAGGCTGAACAGGCCGAGACGTCGTGGTCTGGGCCTAAGCAAGGGAGGCAGTAAGAGTGGAAATCCTTATTAGGTATTTGTTTCCCACAAGTTAAACAATTATTTACTTTATCTGACATCGGCTGAGGCAAGAAAGAGTCCCCAATGGGGTACTTAGCTTTTTCGAAGTCTTCGGTAGCTGAATTTCTTCTTATCACAGGATCTGACCGACTGGCACTTGCGAATTGCTTCTGCTTCAGGCACCACGTGGCAAGAAAGACTGAGGAAGATGGCGTCGGCTGATGCTTTTATACCCCAGACGCTCTGACGTCGGGGAAAGTGCGACATCAGCCGAGGCCAGACCCAGACTTTGGAATCCGGCCGACCGAAGGGCTGCCTGAGGCAGGACAACCCATATGTTATGACTGCAGATGCATCCTTGAAGGACATCACCACAGATGCATTCTACAAAATAAATAACATTTTCAGATGAACAGCCTATTAAACCTTTAATATCATAAACCCTACTACTATTCCTGAATTAAAACTGAATTAAAATATCTTCATTTTAGATATACAGTGGATATAAAAAGTTTACACACCCCTGTTAAAATGCCAGGTTTTGTGATATAAAAAAATGAGACCACAATAAATCATTTCAAAACTTTTCCCACCTTTAATGTGACCTATAACCTGTACAATTCAATTGAAAAACAAATCTGTTAGGGGGAAAAATATAAAACAAAAAAGTACAATAAGCTTGTTGCATAAGTATGCACACTCAAACTAATACTTTGTTCTCAAAAACACGCAAGTTGACTAGCTCTTCTAAACTGTCCATATAGGCATAATATATTTACTTTTGCCCTTGTGGTACCAGGTCATTGCTGCAAAGCGGTCTCAAGGTCACTTAATCAGTTTAATAAACAAATTAAATTAAAAAAAAATATGTATTAAAGATCCATAAAACCCTGTTCCAGAGAAACAAGGGAAATTAAAGCAACCCATAGAAGTCAACGGGAGGTACTATTCTAACACACAAAATGAAGCCTGGCTCAGAGGGATAAAACCCTTAATATGACAGGTGACTGGGATTCAACTGGCAGTCTCAACAGTATAAGAACCAGGCAGGAAGGGAGAGGAGTAAATGAGCATTGCCTGCAAACCTCTCTCAGCGGGCAGGGGAGAGTAGCAGTCAAACAAGGAGCACATAGGGAAATGATTTTCTGGTGGGGACTAGTGAAACCATTTTCTGTGCTTGAGGGAAGGGGGAGGGGTTGCTTTTGGCAACATCCCTTGCGGATGTGAGGGATGACCGGAGCAGACAGTCCATTGTATATTCCTCCTTCAGCTTCTCGAACCACATCCATGGGGAATGTAGTTAGGACTTAAGCAAAAAAAAAATAAATCCTCAAACCACCCTTAACAGCTGCCGTACAAACCTAACAAACCTAATGATGTATCCATTCTGGGTGGCCCTCACCCTAATGATGCTGAATGAATGGGCCAACTGACTGGAAGAGGGCTAATGGTTAACAGACAGCAGGGCAGAGAGAGTTTAAAAAAATGGATAAGTGAATAAATAGTCTGGGGTTTGGTTAATTTGATATTTGAAATATGCTGCACTGCAAAATTAAGAAGCCCATGTTTATGGCTAATGGCTTTACCATCAGTACCAAAACTAGTTCTGCAAACTCACAGTGCAACATAATTCATGCATTGCACAACATACTTCTATACTTCTAAGCATTCAGTCTTACTTGCTTGTTCATGCACTCTCCTTCACACACACACACACACACACACACATAAATACATATTTATATATATATATATATATATATATATATATATAGGTGTTTATGTGTGTGTGTGTGTGTATATATATATATATATATATATATATATATATATATATATAGATACAAGCGCACACACATACATTACATATACCTGTCCAGAATTTTGCAGAACGTCCAGATTTCTCTCATATTTTGGGGTCTAACTCTCATAAAATTTGTGGTGGTTTTGTGACAAATGTCTGAGGACTGAAGTCACTAAATAATGACATATTTAAATTTCAGACTTCATATCCTTCAGAAAATGCATGCTAAAGCAAGACTTATACCGATTTTCTAAATTTATTTTTTAACAAGTTTATTTCATTACAGCTTGTGACATAGGCAAATAAAAAGTTATGTAACTCACCATAACATTCCATTTGTGTTGTCCATTTTTATTCTTCCTTAACTGATGGATTCAGATCTGAGACCAGATCCAATCTCTCGAGCTTCTCCCATTACCCATAATGTCCCACCAACCTAATAAACCTCAGATCGAGTTTGCTGGAGCACAAACAAGGAAAAATAAGTTATGCACTCACCATAACGTTCCATCTGAGTAGTTATACTTCATTTTCTGCAACCTGTGGGTATTCGGATCCATATCAGACCCGAGCCAGCAACATTTTTTCAAGCATCTGCTCCAAGTTCCTCTCCTTACCCATAATCCCTCACATATCCTACCCTCCCTCAGACTGAGTTTGCCACTATCCACACTATCAGCAACTCAATAACAGCACTAACCTAGAACAGATTCGGGGGAAGGAGGGCGGGACGGCTGCAAAAAATGAAGTATAACTACTCAGATGGAATGTTATGGTGAGTACATAACTTCTTTATCTGAAGTAGTTAACTTAATTTATCTGCAACCTATGGGACAGAGTCCCCAGCTACCAAAACTCCTGGGAGGCCCTCATGGAAGGATATTCCTGAGCACCGCAGCGCCAAAGGATGCTCTCCCTCTAGAGATCAAATCCAACTTATAATGAGAAATAAATGTATGTGACCTTGCCCAGGTCACTGCTGCACAGATATCATCCAGTGAAACCCTAGACCAAAAAGCAGCAGAAGTTGCCATAGATCTGGTAGAATGAGCTTTAACAGGACCAGGTGGGGACAGACCTTCATCCTTATAGACTTGCAGTATACATTGTGTAATCCATCTAGTTAAGGAGACCTTGGAAATGGCTTTGCCCAAAAAGGGTCTAGAAAAGGACACAAATAACTGGTCAGACTTACAAAAGGGTTTAGTCTTATGTAAACAGAAACAAAGCTGTCTATGAACATCTAGCAAATGCAGCTTATATTCACCCTTGTTCTGAAAATTTGGAAAGAAAACAGGCAGATTAATCATCTAGTTAATATTTGATTCAGAGGCAACTTTCGGTAAGAAAGAAGGGTTCGTGTGGAGCGAAATCCTGTCTTTATGAAAGATCAAGTAAAGGGGCACAGCAGACAAAGCTTGGATCTCAGAAACCCTTCTGGCAGAAGTAATGGCCACTAGGAAAGCTGTCTTCCAGGACAAGAATTTCAAATCATCTACTGATGCTGCTGGTTCGAATGGGGGAGCAACCAATGCCTGCAGAACTAGGATAAGGTCCCAAAGAGGGACTGAATCCTTAACCGGGGGCATAAAAGAAAAGTGCCTTTCAGGAAAGCTTTACACAGTCTCAAAGAGGCCAGAGCATTCATATTTTCGCTGACATGAAAATTAGAGATGGATGCCAGTTGTACTTTTACTGTAGAGGAACTAGCCCCTTGTTGGAAAATACTGGACAAAAACTCCAACAGTGCAGGAACCGGGGCCGTAAAGGGATCTAGGTTCCTCTGAGAAGCCCAAATAGAGAAGCGTTTCCATTTGCTGTGATAAACCTTCCTAGAGGAAGCTTTGTGGGATGCCACCAAAATAGTCTTTACTGAAGATGACAGACCGGGAGTCCTAGCAATCAAGGGAACTGGAGCAACCAAGCCATCAGCTTGAGGCTGTCCAGATCAGGCAGACTGATGCCCGAGGGATGAGAGATGAGATCCGGACAGGGATCCAGAATTCAAGGAGGAGTTAGAACATGAGACCAGAGGAAGGGGAACCACACCTGACGAGACCAGAATGGGGCAATGAAGGTCACTTTGCACCCCAGTTGGCAAGCTTTCTGAAGAAACTTCGGAATGAGAGGTAATGGGGGATAAGCATACAGTAACCCGGGAGGCCAAGCATGGATTAGAGCGCCTCTGGGGATCCCCTGGTGAGGGGATCAGAGCGAAGAACTCGCTGCACTTAGTGTTGGAAGGAGATGCGAAGAGAGCGCAGCAAGGCTGACCCCATGCAAGGGAGATCTCCTCCGCTACTGACAGTTTCAGAGACCATTCGTATGGCATTAGAATAGCCCGACTCATGTTGGAGCATCCCGGGATGTGCGTTGCAATCAGAAACCGACTGGTGGAGATTACCCACTCCCACACTCTCATGGCCTTGCGACAGAGAGGGTAAGATCTGGTTCCTCCTTGTTTGCTGATGTACCAGACAACAAACATGTTGTCTGACTGAACTGCAATCGACCCCCGGGGGAAGAACAGCATGAAAGGCTTGCAACGCTAAAAGCACTGCCCTCATCTCCAGAACACTGATATGCAATCTGGTCTCAGTCTGGGACCACATGCCTTGGACCGTCCTCCCCAAATAGTGCCCCCCTCTCACCAGAGCTGGGAGGCATCCGTGGTCACTGTGACTTGGGCTGTGGGTGTTATGAAGGGACAACCTGCCAAGCTTTCTGGCGATTGGAGCCACCAGAAAAGAGACATCTTGCAGGCTCTGCTGATTCATATTGGATAGTCCATGGGGAGAGGTCTAACCAAGACCACTGAACTGCCAGGGTCCACTGAAGCACTCGTATGTGAAGGCGTGCACAGGGAAGGATTGAGATTGCTGTGGCCATGGAGCCTAGGGTCCAGAGAACATCGCTTGCTGTTGGCATCCTGGGGCCAAGGATCACTGACACATGAGCCCGTAGGTTCTGGACCCTGTCCAGAGTGAGAAAAACTTGCAATAGTATAGTGTCCAGCCATGCCCCTATAAATTCCAAGGTCTGTGTTGGGTTCAAGCGGGACTTGGAGATGTTGATGGTAATCCCTAGGTTGACTGCAAGATGCAGGAAGGTGTCTCTGGCCATGCAAAGTAGATGCTTGGTGGCAGCAGCGAGGAGCCAATCGTCTAGGTAAGGAAACACCTGAATTCCCTGAAGCCTCAGGTGAGCCGCTATGACTGCCATAACCCTTGGTATACACCCTGGGGGCTGTGGTGAGACCAAAGGGTAGGGCTCTGAACTGGAAATGATTGGCTCCCAGCTGGAAGCGAAGGAATCTCCTGGAGCTTCTGCAAATTTTGATATGGTAGTAAGCATCCTGGAGGTCTATCGAGCACATCCATTCGCATTCTTGGAGGCAAGGTAGAATGGACTGCAAGGTGACCATCCAGAATTTCTGCTTGGCTACAGTCAGGTTCAGGGTTGACAGATCCAATATGGGCCTGAGGTCCCCCGTCTTTTTTGGCACTAAAAAGAACCTGGAGTAAATATCTAATCCGGACTGATCTGGGGGGACCGGTTCGATGGCCCAACTGCGAAGCAGCTTTGAAATTTCTTGCGCTGCTGCCTCACTAAGTGTGTGGAACATCCGGAAGGTGCTTTGGTTGGATGGGTGGGTCAACGAATGGGAAGGAGTAGCCTCTGGATATTATTTGGAGCACCCAACGGTCCATCGTAATGGACTCCCAAGCCGGTAGGTGCAATGACAATCTTCCCCCGACTGTCTCCAGAGTAAGACAGTCGGGCAACCCCTCAGGGTTGCTGCGTGGGTCTGTCCGAGAAGGTCTCCCTAGACCCAAAGTTCCCTGGCCCCCCCGCTGCCTCTGGGGCAACATCTGTCTTGTCCCCCTCTGCTTCTAGGGGAGAAGTAGTCCTGAGAGTCTCGGGAAAACTGAGATTTTTGGAACCACATCTTCTTTTGCCCTCTCTGATTCCTAGAAAAGGATCTTTGAGGGCTAGAGAAGCGGACTCCGACGGCAGACAGAGAATTCCCGTCCTTCTCACTCTGGATCAGAGTGTCACCTACTGTCTTCCTGAACAGAAAGGAACCATCAAAGGGTGCATTTGTGAATGACTCCTTGAAGGGGTCCACAAATTGACATAGTCTGAGCAAAGCGTTTTGCCTCACAGCTACGCCAGTCCCAGCCACCCTAGCCGCTCCTTCCATGGCATGAGAAAGATGATCCATGGATGTGTTCGAAAGAGACTTTAGAGTCAACTATTTTCACCAAGAACAGCCGCCTGTCCTCTGGTGACAAAGACTCTGGGAGTGACACAGCGAATTCTGTAACTAGGTCTTGCTGAACTCATATGACGTGTGCCAAATAATTCAGCGCTCATATGGAAAATGTCACTGAAGAAAAGACTCGCTTCCCAAATCGATCCACCGCCCAAGACTCCTTTGTCCAGAGGGTGGACCGAAGAACTTTCCTGTGCCAGTTCTCTCTTGGTGGCAGTTGCAATACCATAGCATCCACCGGGGATCCCTTGTACCAGGCCTGTCTGTCTCTGGAAGGAGAGAGGATCCTGTCCAGGCATTTGGGTATTGGCTCTGTGGTGTGAGGCTCCTTCCATGCCCACGTTGTAATGAGATCCACTTAGAGATCTGCAGCAAGGGACACCCAGGATGTAGATGAGCCCATCCCAAAGGCCTCCAGGAATACTGATTCGCCCTTAGAGGGTTTTGGGGCTGACCAACCTCCCCTCTGGTGGAGGATTTCCATGATGTCTCCAAAGGAGATGTCCTCAGGAGGTGACCTGGGGGAACCCTCACCTTCATCCAAGTCAGGATCTTCTGTGAGGGACTCAGGGGAGTCCATGTGCCTCCTCATACACGAGTGCTTACGGGGACCCTCTTCATTGGGATTCTCTGAAGAGGGCTCATAAGTCACGGGGGGTCCATGAAGGGAACCACCTGGGGATCCTCTAGCATGGGCTGTCCCTGGGACAAGCTGATGGGAGTCGTGACCAAATCCACGGGAGCCTGGGCGGAGTCCAAGGCAATGGGCTGGGGTCTCAATCCTTGGGAGAGAACTCTCTCCACTACGTCGAAGGCTGAAGGAGAGCGCACCTCCTTAGTAACCAACAAGGAGGAAGCTCTCCCCGGCTCCGCTGTGAGGATCGGGACAGAGACCAAGGTAGCCAGGGTTCCAAAGGAATGGCTCGGATCCGACAAAGTCGGAGCCGAAGACACCTCTGCTCCCTCAGATCCGACTCCCCGTTCTCGGCCCAGAGAGTTGCTCAGATCTGAACAGGTCTGATTCAAGGAACTCAAGGTAATCACTGGCATCGTGGTTCGAGGAACTGTCGGCACCGAACCCCCAGCTCCCAGGATCATCGTAACCATAAACCTCGAAACCGCAGGTCAGATCAGGGAAGGAGAGATTGGATGGAAGAAGAGCAAAGAGGTCCCTTCTCTGGCCGGAGAGGGGCCTGGAATGACTCCCATTTGAATTTGGGTCCAAATGAACCTCTGCATCATCCTGTCCATGTCAAGCTCTGACAGACTCAGAGTCGACCACGAGAAGGTGACCAACTTGGATCTGGCTGGTCTATGCGATGACCTCGAAGAAGGGCACTGGTTTGAGGGCTTAGTTGGCTCTGGGGAGAACCTCGGGGAGCGGAGCAGAGGAGAGGTGGTCCTGACAACTTTTGTAGGCGGGCTGGGAAAGGGCTCCCGCTCTGGAGACCGTTTGTGGTGCCTTTCACCTCTCTTGTCCTTATCTCTCTTATCCTGTTTGTCTTTAGTTTTACTCCACATTTCAGAAGGCTTAGAGGGAGGTTGAGTCCCAGCCTGAGGTGGGTTGATCGGCTACTGGAGCCAAGGTCGCAGAGTCCAAGGCAGAAACTGGTAGCAGGCCCTTAGCTACCAGCTTTGCCTTCCTTTCCTTCAATGCCCTAGGGTTGAACCCTGCACACACACTACAAGGCAAAGATAGGTGGGAAACACCCAGGCAAATAACACACAGAGTGTGGCCATCAGCCGGTGAAAGCTTGTGGCCACACACTGCGCATTTTTTAAAAGTTGGTTTTGGCTGTTCAGCCATCACCAAAAAACACTCAGCCAAAACTAAACCCACTAACACACACACTAAGGTAGGGTTAGGCCTACACACTACCTACAAATTCTAACTTTTTAAACAACTTTTTTTTTTTTGTTTGTTTTTGAACAGAAAACCGATGAACAACGAAGGGGAGGAAAGGGATGAAAAATGACTACACACACACACACACACACACACACACACACACGCTAAATATATCAGAAAAAGTAACACTTACTACACCCAACTTGGAGCTCTAGAGACCACGATGCGTACGCATGAAGCGGCAAATGAGATCTGAGGGAAGGTAGGAGATGTGAGGGATTATGGGTAAGGGGAGGAGCTTGGAGCAGATGCTTGAAAAAATGTTGCCGTCTCGGACCTGATATGGATCCGATTACCCATAGGTTGCAGATAAATGAAGTTAACTACTTCAGATGAAAGGTTCCTCTAATGCTCTTTGATCTGTCCAGAAGAAAATGAATAAGGGGGTAGGAGGGCGGGGGGTTCAGGAAGAATGAAAATGGACAACACAGATGCAACGTTATGGTAAGAACACC